>NW_027411945.1:0-95706 GCF_047663935.1 Musca autumnalis
TGTATTGGAAAGTCATCTCCGGTGAACTTTTTTATTGGGAAAAGTCATCTCCGGTGAACTTTTGTATGGGAAAGTCATCTCCGGTGAACTTTTGTATTGGGAAAGTCATCTCCGGTGAACTTTTGTATGGGAAAAGTCATCTCCGGTGAACTTTTGTATGGGAAAGTCATCTCCGGTGAACTTTTGTATGGGAAAAGTCATCTCCGGTGAACTTTTGTATTGGGAAAGTCATCTCCGGTGAACTTTTGTATTGGGAAAGTCATCTCCGGTGAACTTTTGTATTGGGAAAGTCATCTCCGGTGAACTTTTGTATTGGGAAAGTCATCTCCGGTGAACTTTTGTATTGGGAAAGTCATCTCCGGTGAACTTTTGTATGGGAAAGTCATCTCCGGTGAACTTTTTGTATTGGGAAAGTCATGTCCCGGTGAACTTTTGTATGGGAAAAGTCATCTCCGGTGAACTTTTGTATTGGGAAAGTCATCTCCGGTGAACTTTTGTATTGGGAAAGTCATCCCCGGTGAACTTTTGTATGGGAAAAGTCATCTCCGGTGAACTTTTGTATGGGAAAGTCATCTCCGGTGAACTTTTGTATTGGGAAAGTCATCTCCGGTGAACTTTTGATTGGAAAGTCATCTCCGTGGGAAAGTCATCTCCGGTGAACTTTTGTATTGGGAAAGTCATCTGCGTGAACTTTTGTATTGGGAAAGTCATCTCCGGTGAACTTTGTATGGGAAAGTCATCTCCGGTGAACTTTTGTATGGGAAAAGTCATCTCCGGTGAACTTTTGTATTGGGAAAAGTCATCTCCGGTGAACTTTTGTATTGGGAAAGTCATCTCCGGTGAACTTTTGTATTGGGAAAGTCATCTCCGGTGAACTTTTGTATTGGGAAAGTCATCTCCGGTGAACTTTTGTATTGGGAAAGTCATCTCCGGTGAACTTTTGTATGGGAAAAGTCATCTCCGGTGAACTTTTGTATTGGGAAAGTCATCTCCGGTGAACTTTTGTATGGGAAAAGTCATCTCCGGTGAACTTTTGTATTGGGAAAGTCATCTCCGGTGAACTTTTGTATTGGGAAAGTCATCTCCGGTGAACTTTTGTATTGGGAAAAGTCATCTCCGGTGAACTTTTGTATTGGGAAAGTCATCTCCGGTGAACTTTTGTATTGGGAAAGTCATCTCCGGTGAACTTTTGTATTGGGAAAAGTCATCTCCGGTGAACTTTTGTATTGGGAAAGTCATCTCCGGTGAACTTTTGTATTGGGAAAGTCATCTCCGGTGAACTTTTGTATGGGAAAAGTCATCTCCGGTGAACTTTTGTATTGGGAAAGTCATCTCCGGTGAACTTTTGTATTGGGAAAGTCATCTCCGGTGAACTTTTGTATGGGAAAAGTCATCTCCGGTGAACTTTTGTATTGGGAAAGTCATCTCCGGTGAACTTTTGTATGGGAAAAGTCATCTCCGGTGAACTTTTGTATTGGGAAAGTCATCTCCGGTGAACTTTTGTATTGGGAAAGTCATCTCCGGTGAACTTTTGTATGGGAAAAGTCATCTCCGGTGAACTTTTGTATTGGGAAAGTCATCTCCGGTGAACTTTTGTATTGGGAAAGTCATCTCCGGTGAACTTTTGTATGGGAAAAGTCATCTCCGGTGAACTTTTGTATTGGGAAAGTCATCTCCGGTGAACTTTTGTATGGGAAAAGTCATCTCCGGTGAACTTTTGTATTGGGAAAGTCATCTCCGGTGAACTTTTGTATTGGGAAAGTCATCTCCGGTGAACTTTTGTATGGGAAAAGTCATCTCCGGTGAACTTTTGTATTGGGAAAGTCATCTCCGGTGAACTTTTGTATGGGAAAAGTCATCTCCGGTGAACTTTTGTATTGGGAAAGTCATCTCCGGTGAACTTTTGTATTGGGAAAGTCATCTCCGGTGAACTTTTGTATGGGAAAAGTCATCTCCGGTGAACTTTTGTATTGGGAAAGTCATCTCCGGTGAACTTTTGTATTGGGAAAGTCATCTCCGGTGAACTTTTGTATGGGAAAAGTCATCTCCGGTGAACTTTTGTATTGGGAAAGTCATCTCCGGTGAACTTTTGTATTGGGAAAGTCATCTCCGGTGAACTTTTGTATGGGAAAAGTCATCTCCGGTGAACTTTTGTATTGGGAAAGTCATCTCCGGTGAACTTTTGTATGGGAAAAGTCATCTCCGGTGAACTTTTGTATTGGGAAAGTCATGCCCGGTGAACTTTTGTATTGGGAAAGTCATGCCCGGTGAACTTTTGATTGGGAAAGTCATGCCCGGTGAACTTTTGTATTGGGAAAGTCGTGCCCGGTGAACTTTTGTATTTGGGAAAGTCATGCCCGGTGAACTTTTGTATTGGGAAAGTCATGCCCGGTGAACTTTTGTATTGGGAAAGTCATGCCCGGTGAACTTTTGTATGGGAAAAGTCATCTCCGGTGAACTTTTGTATTGGGAAAGTCATCTCCGGTGAACTTTCGTATGGGAAAAGTCATCTCCGGTGAACTTTTGTATGGGAAAAGTCATCTCCCGGTGAACTTTTGTATTGGGAAAGTCATCTCCGGTGAACTTTTGTATTGGGAAAGTCATCTCCGGTGAACTTTTGTATGGGAAAGTCATCTCCGGTGAACTTTTGTATTGGGAAAGTCATCTCCGGTGAACTTTTGTATGGGAAAAGTCATCTCCGGTGAACTTTTGTATTGGGAAAGTCATCTCCGGTGAACTTTTGTATGGGAAAAGTCATCTCCGGTGAACTTTTGTATTGGGAAAGTCATCTCCGGTGAACTTTTGTATTGGGAAAGTCATCTCCGGTGAACTTTTGTATGGGAAAAGTCATCTCCGGTGAACTTTTGTATTGGGAAAGTCATCTCCGGTGAACTTTTGTATGGGAAAAGTCATCTCCAGTGAACTTTTGTATTGGGAAAGTCATGCCCTGTGAACTTTTGTATTGGGAAAGTCATGCCCGGTGAACTTTTGTATTGGGAAAGTCATGCCGGTGAACTTTTGTATTGGGAAAGTCGTGCCCGGTGAACTTTTGTATTGGAAAAGTCATGCCCGGTGAACTTTTGTATTGGGAAAGTCATCTCCGGTGAACTTTTGTATTGGGAAAGTCATCTCCGGTGAACTTTTGTATGGGAAAAGTCATCTCCGGAGAACTTTTGTATTGGGAAAGTCATCTCCGGTGAACTTTTGTATGGGAAAAGTCATCTCCGGTGAACTTTTGTATGGGAAAAGTCATCTCCGGTGAACTTTTGTATTGGGAAAAGTCATCTCCGGTGAACTTTTGTATGGGGAAAAGTCATCTCCGGTGAACTTTTGTATTGGGAAAGTCATCTCCGGTGAACTTTTGTATGGGAAAAGTCATCTCCGGTGAACTTTTGTATTGGGAAAGTCATCTCCGGTGAACTTTGTATTGGGAAAGTCATCTCCGGTGAACTTTTGTATGGGAAAAGTCATCTCCGGTGAACTTTTGTATTGGGAAAGTCATCTGCGGTGAACTTTTGTATGGGAAAAGTCATATCCGGTGAACTTTTGTATTAGGAAAGTCATGCCCGGTGAACTTTTGTATTGGGAAAGTCATGCCCGGTGAACTTTTGTATTGGGAAAGTCATGCCCGGTGAACTTTTGTATTGGGAAAGTCGTGCCCGGTGAACTTTTGTATTGGGAAAGTCATGCCCGGTGAACTTTTGTATTGGGAAAGTCATCTCCGGTGAACTTTTGTATGGGAAAAGTCATCTCCGGTGAACTTTTGTATTGGGAAAGTCATGCCCGGTGAACTTTTGTATTGGGAAAGTCATGCCCGGTGAACTTTTGTATTGCGAAAGTCGTGCCCGGTGAACTTTTGTATTGGGAAAGTCATGCCCGGTGAACTTTTGTATTGGGAAAGTCATCTCCGGTGAACTTTTGTATTGGGAAAGTCATCTCCGGTGAACTTTTGTATGGGAAAAGTCATCTCCGGTGAACTTTTGTATTGGGAAAGTCATCTCCGGTGAACTTTTGTATGGGAAAGTCATCTCCGGTGAACTTTTGTATGGGAAAAGTCATCTCCGGTGAACTTTTGTATTGGGAAAGTCATCTCCGGTGAACTTTTGTATGGGAAAAGTCATCTCCGGTGAACTTTTGTATTGGGAAAGTCATCTCCGGTGAACTTTTGTATGGGAAAAGTCATCTCCGGTGAACTTTTGTATTGGGAAAGTCATCTCCGGTGAACTTTTGTATTGGGAAAGTCATCTCCGGTGAACTTTTGTATGGGAAAAGTCATCTCCGGTGAACTTTTGTATGGGAAAGTCATCTCCGGTGAACTTTTGTATTGGGAAAGTCATGCCCGATGAACTTTTGTATGGGAAAAGTCATATCCGGTGAACTTTTGTATTGGGAAAGTCATGCCCGGTGAACTTTTGTATTGGGAAAGTCATCTCCGGTGAACTTTTGTATGGGAAAAGTCATCTCCGGTGAACTTTTGTATTGGGAAAGTCATCTCCGGTGAACTTTTGTATGGGAAAAGTCATCTCCGGTGAACTTCAGTATTGGGAAAGTCATCTCCGGTGAACTTTTGTATGGGAAAAGTCATCTCCGGTGAACTTTTGTATTGGGAAAGTCATCTCCGGTGAACTTTTGTATTGGGAAAGTCATCTCCGGTGAACTTTTGTATGGGAAAAGTCATCTCCGGTGAACTTTTGTATTGGGAAAGTCATCTCCGGTGAACTTTTGTATTGGGATAGTCATCTCCGGTGAACTTTTGTATGGGAAAAGTCATCTCCGGTGAACTTTTGTATTGGGAAAGTCATCTCCGGTGAACTTTTGTATTGGGAAAGTCATCTCCGGTGAACTTTTGTATAGGAAAAGTCATCTCCGGTGAACTTTTGTATTGGGAAAGTCATCTCCGGTGAACTTTTGTATGGGAAAAGTCATCTCCGGTAAACTTTTGTATTGGGAAATTCATGCTCCGGTGAACTTTTGTATTGGGAAAGTCATGCCCGGTGAACTTTTGTATTGGGAAAGTCATGCCCGGTGAACTTTTGTATTGGGAAAGTCGTGCCCGGTGAACTTTTGTATTGGGAAAGTCATGCCCGGTGAACTTTTGTATTGGGAAAGTCATCTCCGGTAAACTTTTGTATTGGGAAAGTCATCTCCGGTGAACTTTTGTATGGGAAAAGTCATCTCCGGTGAACTTTTGTATTGGGAAAGTCATCTCCGGTGAACTTTTGTATGGGAAAAGTCATCTCCGGTGAACTTTTGTATGGGAAAAGTCATCTCCGGTGAACTTTTGTGTTGGGAAAGTCATCTCAGGTGAACTTTTGTATGGGAAAAGTCATCTCCGGTGAACTTTTGTATTGGGAAAGTCATCTCCGGTGAACTTTTGTATGGGAAAGTCATCTCCGGTGAACTTTTGTATTGGGAAAGTCATCTCCGGTGAACTTTTGTATTGGGAAAGTCATCTCCGGTGAACTTTTGTATGGGAAAAGTCATCTCCGGTGAACTTTTGTATTGGGAAAGTCATCTCCGGTGAACTTTTGTATTGGGAAAGTCATGCCCGGTGAACTTTTGTATGGGAAAAGTCATCTCCGGTGAACTTTTGTATTGGGAAAGTCATGCCCGGTGAACTTTTGTATTGGGAAAGTCATCACCGGTGAACTTTTGTATGGGAAAAGTCATCTCCGGTGAACTTTTGTATTGGGAAAGTCATCTCCGGTGAACTTTTGTATGGGAAAAGTCATCTCCGGTGAACTTTTGTATGGGAAAAGTCATCTCCGGTGAACTTTTGTAATTGGGAAAGTCATCTCAGGTGAACTTTTGTATGGGAAAAGTCATCTCCGGTGAACTTTTGTATTGGGAAAGTCATCTCCGGTGAACTTTTGTATGGGAAAAGTCATCTCCGGTGAACTTTTGTATGGGAAAAGTCATCTCCGGTGAACTTTTGTATTGGGAAAGTCATCTCCGGTGAACTTTTGTATTGGGAAAGTCATCTCCGGTGAACTTTTGTATGGGAAAAGTCATCTCCGGTGAACTTTTGTGTTGGGAAAGTCATCTCAGGTGAACTTTTGTATGGGAAAGTCATCTCCGGTGAACTTTTGTATTGGGAAAGTCATCTCCGGTGAACTTTTGTATGGGAAAAGTCATCTCCGGTGAACTTTTGTATTGGGAAAGTCATCTCCGGTGAACTTTTGTATTGGGAAAGTCATCTCCGGTGAACTTTTGTATGGGAAAAGTCATCTCCGGTGAACTTTTGTATGGGAAAAGTCATCTCCGGTGAACTTTTGTGTTGGGAAAGTCATCTCAGGTGAACTTTTGTATGGGAAAAGTCATCTCCGGTGAACTTTTGTATTGGGAAAGTCATCTCCGGTGAACTTTTGTATGGGAAAAGTCATCTCCGGTGAACTTTTGTATTGGGAAAGTCATCTCCGGTGAACTTTTGTATTGGGAAAGTCATCTCCGGTGAACTTTTGTATGGGAAAAGTCATCTCCGGTGAACTTTTGTATTGGGAAAGTCATCTCCGGTGAACTTTTGTATTGGGAAAGTCATGCCCGGTGAACTTTTGTATGGGAAAAGTCATCTCCGGTGAACTTTTGTATTGGGAAAGTCATGCCCGGTGAACTTTTGTATTGGGAAAGTCATCACCGGTGAACTTTTGTATGGGAAAAGTCATCTCCGGTGAACTTTTGTATTGGGAAAGTCATCTCCGGTGAACTTTTGTATGGGAAAAGTCATCTCCGGTGAACTTTTGTATTGGGAAAGTCATCTCCGGTGAACTTTTGTATGGGAAAAGTCATCTCCGGTGAACTTTTGTATTGGGAAAGTCATCTGCGGTGAACTTTTGTATTGGGAAAGTCATCTCCGGTGAACTTTTGTATGGGAAAAGTCATCTCCGGTGAACTTTTGTATTGGGAAAGTCATCTCCGGTGAACTTTTGTATTGGGAAAGTCATCTCCGGTGAACTTTTGTATGGGAAAAGTCATCTCCGGTGAACTTTTATATTGGGAAAGTCATGCCCGGTGAACTTTTGTTTTGGGAAAGTCATGCCCGGTGAACTTTTGTATTGGGAAAGTCATCTCCGGTGAACTTTTGTATGGGAAAGTCATCTCCGGTGAACTTTTGTATTGGGAAAGTCATCTCCGGTGAACTTTTGTATGGGAAAAGTCATCTCCGGTGAACTTTTGTATTGGGAAAGTCATCTCCGGTGAACTTTTGTATGGGAAAAGTCATCTCCGGTGAACTTTTGTATTGGGAAAGTCATCTCCGGTGAACTTTTGTATTGGGAAAGTCATCTCCGGTGAACTTTTGTATGGGAAAAGTCATCTCCGGTGAACTTTTGTATTGGGAAAGTCATCTCCGGTGAACTTTTGTATGGGAAAAGTCATCTCCGGTGAACTTTTGTATTGGGAAAGTCATCTCCGGTGAACTTTTGTATTGGGAAAGTCATCTCCGGTGAACTTTTGTATGGGAAAAGTCATCTCCGGTGAACTTTTGTATTGGGAAAGTCATCTCCGGTGAACTTTTGTATTGGGAAAGTCATCTCCGGTGAACTTTTGTATGGGAAAAGTCATCTCCGGTGAACTTTTGTATTGGGAAAGTCATCTCCGGTGAACTTTTGTATTGGGAAAGTCATCTCCGGTGAACTTTTGTATGGGAAAAGTCATCTCCGGTGAACTTTTATATTGGGAAAGTCATCTCCGGTGAACTTTTGTATTGGGAAAGTCATCTCCGGTGAACTTTTGTATGGGGAAAAGTCATCTCCGGTGAACTTTTGTATTGGGAAAGTCATCTCCGGTGAACTTTTGTATGGGAAAAGTCATCTCCGGTGAACTTTTGTATTGGGAAAGTCATCTCCGGTGAACTTTTGTATTGGGAAAGTCATCT
This sequence comes from Musca autumnalis, assembly GCF_047663935.1. Taxonomy (NCBI): domain Eukaryota; kingdom Metazoa; phylum Arthropoda; class Insecta; order Diptera; family Muscidae; genus Musca; species Musca autumnalis. Next base: position 7,874 of record NW_027411945.1, read on the forward strand.
CCGGTGAACTTTTGTATGGGAAAAGTCATCTCCGGTGAACTTTTGTATTGGGAAAGTCATCTCCGGTGAACTTTTGTATTGGGAAAGTCATCTCCGGTGAACTTTTGTATGGGAAAAGTCATCTCCGGTGAACTTTTGTATTGGGAAAGTCATCTCCGGTGAACTTTTGTATGGGAAAAGTCATCTCCGGTGAACTTTTGTATTGGGAAAGTCATCTCCGGTGAACTTTTGTATGGGAAAAGTCATCTCCGGTGAACTTTTGTATGGGAAAAGTCATCTCCGGTGAACTTTTGTGTTGGGAAAGTCATCTCAGGTGAACTTTTGTATGGGAAAAGTCATCTCCGGTGAACTTTTGTATTGGGAAAGTCATCTCCGGTGAACTTTTGTATGGGAAAAGTCATCTCCGGTGAACTTTTGTATTGGGAAAGTCATCTCCGGTGAACTTTTGTATTGGGAAAGTCATCTCCGGTGAACTTTTGTATGGGAAAAGTCATCTCCGGTGAACTTTTGTATTGGGAAAGTCATCTCCGGTGAACTTTTGTATTGGGAAAGTCATGCCCGGTGAACTTTTGTATGGGAAAAGTCATCTCCGGTGAACTTTTGTATTGGGAAAGTCATGCCCGGTGAACTTTTGTATTGGGAAAGTCATCACCGGTGAACTTTTGTATGGGAAAAGTCATCTCCGGTGAACTTTTGTATTGGGAAAGTCATCTCCGGTGAACTTTTGTATGGGAAAAGTCATCTCCGGTGAACTTTTGTATTGGGAAAGTCATCTCCGGTGAACTTTTGTATGGGAAAAGTCATCTCCGGTGAACTTTTGTATTGGGAAAGTCATCTGCGGTGAACTTTTGTATTGGGAAAGTCATCTCCGGTGAACTTTTGTATGGGAAAAGTCATCTCCGGTGAACTTTTGTATTGGGAAAGTCATCTCCGGTGAACTTTTGTATTGGGAAAGTCATCTCCGGTGAACTTTTGTATGGGAAAAGTCATCTCCGGTGAACTTTTATATTGGGAAAGTCATGCCCGGTGAACTTTTGTTTTGGGAAAGTCATGCCCGGTGAACTTTTGTATTGGGAAAGTCATCTCCGGTGAACTTTTGTATGGGAAAAGTCATCTCCGGTGAACTTTTGTATTGGGAAAGTCATCTCCGGTGAACTTTTGTATGGGAAAAGTCATCTCCGGTGAACTTTTGTATTGGGAAAGTCATCTCCGGTGAACTTTTGTATGGGAAAAGTCATCTCCGGTGAACTTTTGTATTGGGAAAGTCATCTCCGGTGAACTTTTGTATTGGGAAAGTCATCTCCGGTGAACTTTTGTATGGGAAAAGTCATCTCCGGTGAACTTTTGTATTGGGAAAGTCATCTCCGGTGAACTTTTGTATGGGAAAAGTCATCTCCGGTGAACTTTTGTATTGGGAAAGTCATCTCCGGTGAATTTTTGTATTGGGAAAGTCATCTCCGGTGAACTTTTGTATGGGAAAAGTCATCTCCGGTGAACTTTTGTATTGGGAAAGTCATCTCCGGTGAACTTTTGTATTGGGAAAGTCATCTCCGGTGAACTTTTGTATGGGAAAAGTCATCTCCGGTGAACTTTTGTATTGGGAAAGTCATCTCCGGTGAACTTTTGTATTGGGAAAGTCATCTCCGGTGAACTTTTGTATGGGAAAAGTCATCTCCGGTGAACTTTTATATTGGGAAAGTCATCTCCGGTGAACTTTTGTATTGGGAAAGTCATCTCCGGTGAACTTTTGTATGGGAAAAGTCATCTCCGGTGAACTTTTGTATTGGGAAAGTCATCTCCGGTGAACTTTTGTATGGGAAAAGTCATCTCCGGTGAACTTTTGTATTGGGAAAGTCATCTCCGGTGAACTTTTGTATTGGGAAAGTCATCTCCGGTGAACTTTTGTATGGGAAAAGTCATCTCCGGTGAACTTTTGTATTGGGAAAGTCATCTCCGGTGAACTTTTGTATTGGGAAAGTCATCTCCGGTGAACTTTTGTATGGGAAAAGTCATCTCCGGTGAACTTTTGTATTGGGAAAGTCATCTCCGGTGAACTTTTGTATGGGAAAAGTCATCTCCGGTGAACTTTTGTATTGGGAAAGTCATCTCCGGTGAACTTTTGTATTGGGAAAGTCATCTCCGGTGAACTTTTGTATGGGAAAAGTCATCTCCGGTGAACTTTTGTATTGGGAAAGTCATCTCCGGTGAACTTTTGTATGGGAAAAGTCATCTCCGGTGAACTTTTGTATTGGGAAAGTCATCTCCGGTGAACTTTTGTATTGGGAAAGTCATCTCCGGTGAACTTTTGTATGGGAAAAGTCATCTCCGGTGAACTTTTGTATTGGGAAAGTCATCTCCGGTGAACTTTTGTATTGGGAAAGTCATCTCCGGTGAACTTTTGTATGGGAAAAGTCATCTCCGGTGAACTTTTGTATTGGGAAAGTCATCTCCGGTGAACTTTTGTATTGGGAAAGTCATCTCCGGTGAACTTTTGTATGGGAAAAGTCATCTCCGGTGAACTTTTGTATTGGGAAAGTCATCTCCGGTGAACTTTTGTATGGGAAAAGTCATCTCCGGTGAACTTTTGTATTGGGAAAGTCATGCCGGTGAACTTTTGTATTGGGAAAGTCATGCCCGGTGAACTTTTGTATTGGGAAAATCATGCCCGGTGAACTTTTGTATTGGGAAAGTCGTGCCCGGTGAACTTTTGTATTGGGAAAGTCATGCCCGGTGAACTTTTGTATTGGGAAAGTCATGCCCGGTGAACTTTTGTATTGGGAAAGTCATGCCCGGTGAACTTTTGTATGGGAAAAGTCATCTCCGGTGAACTTTTGTATTGGGAAAGTCATCTCCGGTGAACTTTCGTATGGGAAAAGTCATCTCCGGTGAACTTTTGTATGGGAAAAGTCATCTCCGGTGAACTTTTGTATTGGGAAAGTCATCTCCGGTGAACTTTTGTATTGGGAAAGGCATCTCCGGTGAACTTTTGTATGGGAAAAGTCATCTCCGGTGAACTTTTGTATTGGGAAAGTCATCTCCGGTGAACTTTTGTATGGGAAAAGTCATCTCCGGTGAACTTTTGTATTGGGAAAGTCATCTCCGGTGAACTTTTGTATGGGAAAAGTCATCTCCGGTGAACTTTTGTATTGGGAAAGTCATCTCCGGTGAACTTTTGTATTGGGAAAGTCATCTCCGGTGAACTTTTGTATGGGAAAAGTCATCTCCGGTGAACTTTTGTATTGGGAAAGTCATCTCCGGTGAACTTTTGTATGGGAAAAGTCATCTCCGGTGAACTTTTGTATTGGGAAAGTCATGCCCTGTGAACTTTTGTATTGGGAAAGTCATGCCCGGTGAACTTTTGTATTGGGAAAGTCATGCCCGGTGAACTTTTGTATTGGGAAAGTCGTGCCCGGTGAACTTTTGTATTGGAAAAGTCATGCCCGGTGAACTTTTGTATTGGGAAAGTCATCTCCGGTGAACTTTTGTATTGGGAAAGTCATCTCCGGTGAACTTTTGTATGGGAAAAGTCATCTCCGGTGAACTTTTGTATTGGGAAAGTCATCTCCGGTGAACTTTTGTATGGGAAAAGTCATCTCCGGTGAACTTTTGAATGGGAAAAGTCATCTCCGGTGAACTTTTTATTGGGAAAATCATCTCCGGTGAACTTTTGTATGGGAAAAGTCATCTCCGGTGAACTTTTGTATTGGGAAAGTCATCTCCGGTGAACTTTTGTATGGGAAAAGTCATCTCCGGTGAACTTTTGTATTGGGAAAGTCATCTCCGGTGAACTTTTGTATTGGGAAAGTCATCTCCGGTGAACTTTTGTATGGGAAAAGTCATCTCCGGTGAACTTTTGTATTGGGAAAGTCATCTGCGGTGAACTTTTGTATGGGAAAAGTCATATCCGGTGAACTTTTGTATTAGGAAAGTCATGCCCGGTGAACTTTTGTATTGGGAAAGTCATGCCCGGTGAACTTTTGTATTGGGAAAGTCATGCCCGGTGAACTTTTGTATTGGGAAAGTCGTGCCCGGTGAACTTTTGTATTGGGAAAGTCATGCCCGGTGAACTTTTGTATTGGGAAAGTCATGCCCGGTGAACTTTTGTATTGGGAAAGTCATGCCCGGTGAACTTTTGTATGGGAAAAGTCATCTCCGGTGAACTTTTGTATTGGGAAAGTCATCTCCGGTGAACTTTCGTATGGGAAAAGTCATCTCCGGTGAACTTTTGTATGGGAAAAGTCATCTCCGGTGAACTTTTGTATTGGGAAAGTCATCTCCGGTGAACTTTTGTATTGGGAAAGTCATCTCCGGTGAACTTTTGTATGGGAAAAGTCATCTCCGGTGAACTTTTGTATTGGGAAAGTCATCTCCGGTGAACTTTTGTATGGGAAAAGTCATCTCCGGTGAACTTTTGTATTGGGAAAGTCATCTCCGGTGAACTTTTGTATGGGAAAAGTCATCTCCGGTGAACTTTTGTATTGGGAAAGTCATCTCCGGTGAACTTTTGTATTGGGAAAGTCATCTCCGGTGAACTTTTGTATGGGAAAAGTCATCTCCGGTGAACTTTTGTATTGGGAAAGTCATCTCCGGTGAACTTTTGTATGGGAAAAGTCATCTCCGGTGAACTTTTGTATTGGGAAAGTCATGCCCTGTGAACTTTTGTATTGGGAAAGTCATGCCCGGTGAACTTTTGTATTGGGAAAGTCATGCCCGGTGAACTTTTGTATTGGGAAAGTCGTGCCCGGTGAACTTTTGTATTGGAAAAGTCATGCCCGGTGAACTTTTGTATTGGAAAAGTCATCTCCGGTGAACTTTTGTATTGGGAAAGTCATCTCCGGTGAACTTTTGTATGGGAAAAGTCATCTCCGGTGAACTTTTGTATTGGGAAAGTCATCTCCGGTGAACTTTTGTATGGGAAAAGTCATCTCCGGTGAACTTTTGTATGGGAAAAGTCATCTCCGGTGAACTTTTGTATTGGGAAAATCATCTCCGGTGAACTTTTGTATGGGAAAAGTCATCTCCGGTGAACTTTTGTATTGGGAAAGTCATCTCCGGTGAACTTTTGTATGGGAAAAGTCATCTCCGGTGAACTTTTGTATTGGGAAAGTCATCTCCGGTGAACTTTTGTATTGGGAAAGTCATCTCCGGTGAACTTTTGTATGGGAAAAGTCATCTCCGGTAAACTTTTGTATAGGGAAAGTCATCTCCGGTGAACTTTTGTATTGGGAAAGTCATGCCCGGTGAACTTTTGAATGGGAAAAGTCATCTCCGGTGAACTTTTGTATTGGGAAAGTCATGCCCGGTGAACTTTTGTATTGGGAAAGTCATCTCCGGTGAACTTTTGTATGGGAAAAGTCATCTCCGGTGAACTTTTGTATTGGGAAAGTCATCTCCGGTGAACTTTTGTATGGGAAAAGTCATCTCCGGTGAACTTTTGTATTGGGAAAGTCATCTCCGGTGAACTTTTGTATGGGAAAAGTCATCTCCGGTGAACTTTTGTATTGGGAAAGTCGTGCCCGGTGAACTTTTGTATTGGGAAAGTCATGCCCGGTGAACTTTTATATTGGGAAAGTCATCTCCGGTGAACTTTTGTATTGGGAAAGTCATGCCCGGTGAACTTTTGTATGGGAAAAGTCATCTCCGGTGAACTTTTGTATTGGGAAAGTCGTGCCCGGTGAACTTTTGTATGGGAAAAGTCATCTCCGGTGAACTTTTGTATTGGGAAAGTCATCTCCGGTGAACTTTTGTATTGGGAAAGTCATCTCCGGTGAACTTTTGTATGGGAAAAGTCATCTCCGGTGAACTTTTGTATTGGGAAAGTCATCTCCGGTGAACTTTTGTATGGGAAAAGTCATCTCCGGTGAACTTTTGTATTGGGAAAGTCATCTCCGGTGAACTTTTGTATTGGGAAAGTCATCTCCGGTGAACTTTTGTATTGGGAAAGTCATCTCCGGTGAACTTTTGTATGGGAAAAGTCATCTCCGGTGAACTTTTGTATTGGGAAAGTCATGCCCGGTGAACTTTTGTATTGGGAAAGTCATGCCCGGTGAACTTTTGTATTGGGAAAGTCATGCCCGGTGAACTTTTGTATTGGGAAAGTCATCTCCGGTGAACTTTTATATTGGAAAAGTCATGCCCGGTGAACTTTTGTATTGGGAAAGTCATCTCCGGTGAACTTTTGTATTGGGAAAGTCATCTCCGGTGAACTTTTGTATGGGAAAAGTAATCTCCGGTGAACTTTTGTATTGGGAAAGTCATGCCCGGTGAACTTTTATATTGTGAAAGTCATGCCCGGCGAACTTTTGTATTGGGAAAGTCATGCCCGGTGAACTTTTGTATTGGGAAAGTCATGCCGGTGAACTTTTGTATTGGGAAAGTCATGCCCGGTGAACTTTTGTATTGGGAAAGTCATGCCCGATGAACTTTTGTGTTGGGAAAGTCATCTCCGGTGAACTTTTGTATGGGAAAAGTCATCTCCGGTGAACTTTTGTATTGGGAAAGTCATCTCCGGTGAACTTTTGTATGGGAAAAGTCATCTCCGGTGAACTTTTGTATTGGGAAAGTCATCTCCGGTGAACTTTTGTATGGGAAAAGTCATCTCCGGTGAACTTTTGTATTGGGAAAGCCATGCCCGGTGAACTTTTGTATTGGGAAAGTCATGCTCGGTGAACTTTTGTATTGGGAAAGTCATCTCCGGTGAACTTTTGTATTGGGAAAGTCATCTCCGGTGAACTTTTGTATGGGAAAACTCATCTCCGGTGAACTTTTGTATTGGGAAAGTCATCTCCGGTGAACTTTTGTATGGGAAAAGTCATCTCCGGTGAACTTTTGTATGGGAAAAGTCATCTCCGGTGAACTTTTGTATTGGGAAAGTCATCTCCGGTGAACTTTTGTATGGGAAAAGTCATCTCCGGTGAACTTTTGTATTGGGAAAGTCATCTCCGGTGAACTTTTGTATGGGAAAAGTCATCTCCGGTGAACTTTTGTATTGGGAAAGTCATCTCCGGTGAACTTTTGTATTGGGAAAGTCATCTCCGGTGAACTTTTGTATGGGAAAAGTCATCTCCGGTGAACTTTTGTATTGGGAAAGTCATCTCCGGTGAACATTTGTATGGGAAAAGTCATCTCCGGTGAACTTTTGTATTGGAAAGTCATCTCCGGTGAACTTTTATATTGGGAAAGTCATCTCCGGTGAACTTTTGTATTGGGAAAGTCGTGCCCGGTGAACTTTTGTATTGGGAAAGTCATGCCCGGTGAACTTTTATATTGGGAAAGTCATCTCCGTTGAACTTTTGTATTGGGAAAGTCGTGCCCGGTGAACTTTTGTATTGGGAAAGTCATCTCCGGTGAACTTTTGTATGGGAAAGTCATCTCCGGTGAACTTTTGTATTGGGAAAGTCATGCCCGGTGAACTTTTGTATTGGGAAAGTCATGCCCGGTGAACTTTTATATTGGGAAAGTCATCTCCGGTGAACTTTTGTATTGGGAAAGTCATCTCCGGTGAACTTTTGTATGGGAAAAGTCATCTCCGGTGAACTTTTGTATTGGGAAAGTCATCTCCGGTGAACTTTTGTATTGGGAAAGTCATCTCCGGTGAACTTTTGTATTGGGAAAGTCATGCCCGGTGAACTTTTGTTTTGGGAAAGTCATGCCCGGTGAACTTTTGTATTGGGAAAGTCATCTCCGGTGAACTTTTGTATGGGAAAAGTCATCTCCGGTGAACTTTTGTATTGGGAAAGTCATCTCCGGTGAACTTTTGTATTGGGAAAGTCATGCCCGGTGAACTTTTATATTGGGAAAGTCATGCCCGGTGAACTTTTGTTTTGGGAAAGTCATGCCCGGTGAACTTTTGTATTGGGAAAGTCATCTCCGGTGAACTTTTGTATTGGGAAAGTCATGCCCGGTGAACTTTTATATTGGGAAAGTCATGCCCGGTGAACTTTTGTATTGGGAAAGTCATCTCCGGTGAACTTTTGTATTGGGAAAGTCATCTCCGGTGAACTTTTGTATGGGAAAAGTCATCTCCGGTGAACTTTTGTATTGGGAAAGTCATCTCCGGTGAACTTTTGTATTGGGAAAGTCATGCCCGGTGAACTTTTGTATTGGGAAAGTCATCTCCGGTGAACTTTTGTATTGGGAAAGTCATCTCCGGTGAACTTTTGTATTGGGAAAGTCATCTCCGGTGAACTTTTGTATTGGGAAAGTCATCTCCAGTGAACTTTTGTATGGGAAAAGTCATCTCCGGTGAACTTTTGTATTGGGAAAATCATCTCCGGTGAACTTTTGTATGGGAAAAGTCATCTCCGGTGAACTTTTGTATTGGGAAAGTCATCTCCGGTGAACTTTTGTATGGGAAAAGTCATCTCCGGTGAACTTTTGTATTGGGAAAGTCATCTCCGGTGAACTTTTGTATTGGGAAAGTCATGCCCGGTGAACTTTTATATTGGGAAAGTCATGCCCGGTGAACTTTTGTATTGGGAAAGTCATCTCCGGTGAACTTTTGTATGGGAAAAGTCATCTCCGGTGAACTTTTGTATTGGGAAAGTCATCTCCGGTGAACTTTTGTATTGGGAAAGTCATCTCCGGTGAACTTTTGTATTGGGAAAGTCATCTCCGGTGAACTTTTGTATGGGAAAAGTCATCTCCGGTGAACTTTTGTATTGGGAAAGTCATCTCCGGTGAACTTTTGTATTGGGAAAGTCATGCCCGGTGAACTTTTGTATTGGGAAAGTCATCTCCGGTGAACTTTTGTATTGGGAAAGTCATCTCCGGTGAACTTTTGTATTGGGAAAGTCATCTCCGGTGAACTTTTGTATTGGGAAAGTCATCTCCAGTGAACTTTTGTATGGGAAAAGTCATCTCCGGTGAACTTTTGTATTGGGAAAATCATCTCCGGTGAACTTTTGTATGGGAAAAGTCATCTCCGGTGAACTTTTGTATTGGGAAAGTCATCTCCGGTGAACTTTTGTATGGGAAAAGTCATCTCCGGTGAACTTTTGTATTGGGAAAGTCATCTCCGGTGAACTTTTGTATTGGGAAAGTCATCTCCGGTGAACTTTTGTATGGGAAAAGTCATCTCCGGTGAACTTTTGTATTGGGAAAGTCATCTCCGGTGAACTTTTGTATGGGAAAAGTCATCTCCGGTGAACTTTTGTATTGGGAAAGTCATCTCCGGTGAACTTTTGTATTGGGAAAGTCATCTCCGGTGAACTTTTGTATTGGGAAAGTCATCTCCGGTGAACTTTTGTATGGGAAAAGTCATCTCCGGTAAACTTTTGTATTGGGAAAGTCATCTCCGGTGAACTTTTGTATGGGAAAAGTCATCTCCGGTGAACTTTTGTATTGGGAAAGTCATCTCCGGTGAACTTTTGTATTGGGAAAGTCATCTCCGGTGAACTTTTGTATGGGAAAAGTCATCTCCGGTGAACTTTTGTATTGGGAAAGTCATCTCCGGTGAACTTTTGTATTGGGAAAGTCATCTCCGGTGAACTTTTGTATGGGAAAAGTCATCTCCGGTGAACTTTTGTATGGGAAAAGTCATCTCCGGTGAACTTTTGTATTGGGAAAGTCATGCCCGGTGAACTTTTGTATTGGGAAAGTCATGCCCGGTGAACTTTTGTATTGGGAAAGTCGTGCCCGGTGAACTTTTGTATTGGGAAAGTCATGCCCGGTGAACTTTTGTATTGGGAAAGTCATGCCCGGTGAACTTTTGTATTGGGAAAGTCATGCCCGGTGAACTTTTGTATGGGAAAAGTCATCTCCGGTGAACTTTTGTATTGGGAAAGTCATCTCCGGTGAACTTTTGTATGGGAAAAGTCATCTCCGGTGAACTTTTGTATTGGGAAAGTCATCTCCGGTGAACTTTTGTATGGGAAAAGTCATCTCCGGTGAACTTTTGTATTGGGAAAGTCATCTCCGGTGAACTTTTGTATGGGAAAAGTCATCTCCGGTGAACTTTTGTATTGGGAAAGTCATCTCCGGTGAACTTTTGTATTGGGAAAGTCATCTCCGGTGAACTTTTGTATTGGGAAAGTCATCTCCGGTGAACTTTTGTATGGGAAAAGTCATTTCCGGTGAACTTTTGTATTGGGAAAGTCATCTCCGGTGAACTTTTGTATGGGAAAAGTCATCTCCGGTGAACTTTTGTATTGGGAAAGTCATGCCCGGTGAACTTTTGTATTGGGAAAGTCATGCCCGGTGAACTTTTGTATTGGGAAAGTCATGCCCGGTGAACTTTTGTATGGGAAAAGTCATCTCTGGTGAACTTTTGTATGGGAAAAGTCATCTCCGGTGAACTTTTGTATTGGGAAAGTCATCTCCGGTGAACTTTTGTATTGGGAAAGTCATCTCCGGTGAACTTTTGTATTGGGAAAGTCATCTCCGGTGAACTTTTGTATGGGAAAAGTCATCTCCGGTGAACTTTTGTATTGGGAAAGTCATCTCCGGTGAACTTTTGTATGGGAAAAGTCATCTCCGGTGAACTTTTGTATTGGGAAAGTCATCTCCGGTGAACTTTTGTATTGGGAAAGTCATCTCCGGTGAACTTTTGTATGGGAAAAGTCATCTCCGGTGAACTTTTGTATTGGGAAAGTCATCTACGGTGAACTTTTGTATGGGAAAAGTCATCTCCGGTGAACTTTTGTATTGGGAAAGTCATGCCCGGTGAACTTTTGTATTGGGAAAGTCATCTCCGGTGAACTTTTGTATTGGGAAAGTCATGCCCGGTGAACTTTTATATTGGGAAAGTCATGCCCGGTGAACTTTTGTTTTGGGAAAGTCATGCCCGGTGAACTTTTGTATTGGGAAAGTCATCTCCGGTGAACTTTTGTATTGGGAAAGTCATGCCCGGTGAACTTTTGTATTGGGAAAGTCATCTCCGGTGAACTTTTGTATTGGGAAAGTCATCTCCGGTGAACTTTTATATTGGAAAAGTCATGCCCGGTGAACTTTTGTATTGGGAAAGTCATGCCCGGTGAACTATTGTATTGGGAAAGTCATGCCCGATGAACTTTTGTATTGGGAAAGTCATGCCCGGTGAACTTTTGTATTGGGAAAGTCATCTCCGGTGAACTTTTGTATTGGGAAAGTCATCTCCGGTGAACTTTTGTATGGGAAAAGTCATCTCCGGTGAACTTTTGTATTGGGAAAGTCATCTCCGGTGAACTTTTGTATGGGAAAAGTCATCTCCGGTGAACTTTTGTATTGGGAAAGTCATCTCCGGTGAACTTTTGTATTGGGAAAGTCATCTCCGGTGAACTTTTGTATGGGAAAAGTCATCTCCGGTGAACTTTTGTATGGGAAAAGTCATCTCCGGTGAACTTTTGTATTGGGAAAGTCATCTCCGGTGAACTTTTGTATGGGAAAAGTCATCTCCGGTGAACTTTTGTATTGGGAAAGTCATCTCCGGTGAACTTTTGTATGGGAAAAGTCATCTCCGGTGAACTTTTGTATTGGGAAAGTCATCTCCGGTGAACTTTTGTATTGGGAAAGTCATCTCCGGTGAACTTTTGTATGGGAAAAGTCATCTCCGGTGAACTTTTGTATTGGGAAAGTCATCTACGGTGAACTTTTGTATGGGAAAAGTCATCTCCGGTGAACTTTTGTATTGGGAAAGTCATGCCCGGTGAACTTTTGTATTGGGAAAGTCATCTCCGGTGAACTTTTGTATTGGGAAAGTCATGCCCGGTGAACTTTTATATTGGGAAAGTCATGCCCGGTGAACTTTTGTTTTGGGAAAGTCATGCCCGGTGAACTTTTGTATTGGGAAAGTCATCTCCGGTGAACTTTTGTATTGGGAAAGTCATGCCCGGTGAACTTTTGTATTGGGAAAGTCATCTCCGGTGAACTTTTGTATTGGGAAAGTCATCTCCGGTGAACTTTTATATTGGAAAAGTCATGCCCGGTGAACTTTTGTATTGGGAAAGTCATGCCCGGTGAACTATTGTATTGGGGAAGTCATGCCCGATGAACTTTTGTATTGGGAAAGTCATGCCCGGTGAACTTTTGTATTGGGAAAGTCATCTCCGGTGAACTTTTGTATTGGGAAAGTCATCTCCGGTGAACTTTTGTATGGGAAAAGTCATCTCCGGTGAACTTTTGTATTGGGAAAGTCATCTCCGGTGAACTTTTGTATGGGAAAAGTCATCTCCGGTGAACTTTTGTATTGGGAAAGTCATCTCCGGTGAACTTTTGTATTGGGAAAGTCATCTCCGGTGAACTTTTGTATGGGAAAAGTCATCTCCGGTGAACTTTTGTATGGGAAAAGTCATCTCCGGTGAACTTTTGTATTGGGAAAGTCAACCTCGGTGAACTTTTGTATGGGAAAAGTCATCTCCGGTGAACTTTTGTATTGGGAAAGTCATGCCCGGTGAACTTTTATATTGGGAAAGTCATCTCCGGTGAACTTTTGTATTGGGAAAGTCATCTCCGGTGAACTTTTGTATTGGGAAAGTCATGCCCGGTGAACTTTTATATTGGGAAAGTCATGCCCGGTGAACTTTTGTTTTGGGAAAGTCATGCCCGGTGAACTTTTGTATTGGGAAAGTCATCTCCGGTGAACTTTTGTATTGGGAAAGTCATGCCCGGTGAACTTTTGTATTGGGAAAGTCATCTCCGGTGAACTTTTGTATTGGGAAAGTCATCTCCGGTGAACTTTTGTATGGGAAAAGTCATCTCCGGTGAACTTTTGTATTGGGAAAGTCATCTCCGGTGAACTTTTGTATGGGAAAAGTCATCTCCGGTGAACTTTTGTATTGGGAAAGTCATCTCCGGTGAACTTTTGTATGGGAAAAGTCATCTCCGGTGAACTTTTGTATTGGGAAAGTCATGCCCGGTGAACTTTTGTATTGGGAAAGTCATGCCCGGTGAACTTTTGTATTGGGAAAGTCATCTCCGGTGAACTTTTGTATTTGGAAAGTCATGCCCGGTGAACTTTTATATTGGGAAAGTCATCTCCGGTGAACTTTTGTATTGGGAAAGTCATCTCCGGTGAACTTTTGTATGGGAAAAGTCATCTCCGGTGAACTTTTGTATTGGGAAAGTCATCTCCGGTGAACTTTTGTATGGGAAAAGTCATCTCCGGTGAACTTTTGTATTGGGAAAGTCATCTCCGGTGAACTTTTGTATTGGGAAAGTCATCTCCGGTGAACTTTTGTATGGGAAAAGTCATCTCCGGTGAACTTTTGTATTGGGAAAGTCATCTCCGGTGAACTTTTGTATGGGAAAAGTCATCTCCGGTGAACTTTTGTATTGGGAAAGTCATGCCCGGTGAACTTTTGTATTGGGAAAGTCATGCTCGGTGAACTTTTGTATTGGGAAAGTCATGCCCGGTGAACTTTTGTATTGGGAAAGTCGTGCCCGGTGAACTTTTGTATTGGGAAAGTCATGCCCGGTGAACTTTTGTATTGGGAAAGTCATCTCCGGTGAACTTTTGTATTGGGAAAGTCATCTCCGGTGAACTTTTGTATGGGAAAAGTCATCTCCGGTGAACTTTTGTATTGGGAAAGTCATCTCCGGTGAACTTTTGTATGGGAAAAGTCATCTCCGGTGAACTTTTGTATGGGAAAAGTCATCTCCGGTGAACTTTTGTATGGGAAAAGTCATCTCCGGTGAACTTTTGTATTGGGAAAGTCATCTCCGGTGAACTTTTGTATGGGAAAAGTCATCTCCGGTGAACTTTTGTATTGGGAAAGTCATCTCCGGTGAACTTTTGTATGGGAAAAGTCATCTCCGGTGAACTTTTGTATTGGGAAAGTCATCTCCGGTGAACTTTTGTATTGGGAAAGTCATCTCCGGTGAACTTTTGTATGGGAAAATTCATCTCCGGTGAACTTTTGTATTGGGAAAGTCATGCCCGGTGAACTTTTGTATTGGGAAAGTCATGTCCGGTGAACTTTTGTATTGGGAAAGTCATCTCCGGTGAACTTTTGTATTGGGAAAGTCATGCCCGGTGAACTTTTATATTGGGAAAGTCATCTCCGGTGAACTTTTGTATTGGGAAAGTCGTGCCCGGTGAACTTTTGTATTGGGAAAGTCATCTCCGGTGAACTTTTGTATGGGAAAGTCATCTCCGGTGAACTTTTGTATTGGGAAAGTCATGCCCGGTGAACTTTTGTATTGGGAAAGTCATGCCCGGTGAACTTTTATATTGGGAAAGTCATCTCCGGTGAACTTTTGTATGGGAAAAGTCACCTCCGGTGAACTTTTGTATTGGGAAAGTCATCTCCGGTGAACTTTTGTATTGGGAAAGTCATCTCCGGTGAACTTTTGTATTGGGAAAGTCATGCCCGGTGAACTTTTGTTTTGGGAAAGTCATGCCCGGTGAACTTTTGTATTGGGAAAGTCATCTCCGGTGAACTTTTGTATGGGAAAAGTCATCTCCGGTGAACTTTTATATTGGGAAAGTCATGCCCGGTGAACTTTTGTTTTGGGAAAGTCATGCCCGGTGAACTTTTGTATTGGGAAAGTCATCTCCGGTGAACTTTTGTATTGGGAAAGTCATCTCCGGTGAACTTTTGTATGGGAAAAGTCATCTCCGGTGAACTTTTGTATTGGGAAAGTCATCTCCGGTGAACTTTTGTATGGGAAAAGTCATCTCCGGTGAACTTTTGTATTGGGAAAGTCATTTCCGGTGAACTTTTGTATGGGAAAAGTCATCTCCGGTGAACTTTTGTATTGGGAAAGTCATCTCCGGTGAACTTTTGTATGGGAAAAGTCATCTCCGGTGAACTTTTGTATTGGGAAAGTCATCTCCGGTGAACTTTTGTATTGGGAAAGTCATCTCCGGTGAACTTTTGTATGGGAAAAGTCATCTCCGGTGAACTTTTGTATTGGGAAAGTCATGCCCGGTGAACTTTTGTATTGGGAAAGTCATCTCCGGTGAACTTTTGTATGGGAAAAGTCATCTCCGGTGAACTTTTGTATTGGGAAAGTCATCTCCGGTGAACTTTTGTATTGGGAAAGTTATCTCCGGTGAACTTTTGTATGGGAAAAGTCATCTCCGGTGAACTTTTGTATTGGAAAAGTCATCTCCGGTGAACTTTTGTATGGGAAAAGTCATCTCCGGTGAACTTTTGTATTGGGAAAGTCATCTCCGGTGAACTTTTGTATTGGGAAAGTCATCTCCGGTGAACTTTTGTATGGGAAAAGTCATCTCCGGTGAACTTTTGTATTGGGAAAGTCATGCCCGGTGAACTTTTGTATGGGAAAAGTCATCTCCGGTGAACTTTTGTATTGGGAAAGTCATGCCCGGTGAACTTTTGTATTGGGAAAGTCATCTCCGGTGAACTTTTGTATTGGGAAAGTCATCTCCGGTGAACTTTTGTATTGGGAAAGTCATCTCCGGTGAACTTTTGTATTGGGAAAGTCATCTCCGGTGAACTTTTGTATGGGAAAAGTCATCTCCGGTGAACTTTTGTATTGGGAAAGTCATCTCCGGTGAACTTTTGTATTGGGAAAAGTCATCTCCGGTGAACTTTTGTATTGGGAAAGTCATCTCCGGTGAACTTTTGTATTGGGAAAGTCATCTCCGGTGAACTTTTGTATGGGAAAAGTCATCTCCGGTGAACTTTTGTATTGGGAAAGTCATCTCCGGTGAACTTTTGTATTGGGAAAGTCATCTCCGGTGAACTTTTGTATTGGGAAAGTCATCTCCGGTGAACTTTTGTATGGGAAAAGTCATCTCCGGTGAACTTTTGTATTGGGAAAGTCATGCCCGGTGAACTTTTGTATGGGAAAAGTCATCTCCGGTGAACTTTTGTATTGGGAAAGTCATCTCCGGTGAACTTTTGTATGGGAAAAGTCATCTCCGGTGAACTTTTGTATTGGGAAAGTCATCTCCGGTGAACTTTTGTATTGGGAAAAGTCATCTCCGGTGAACTTTTGTATTGGGAAAGTCATCTCCGGTGAACTTTTGTATTGGGAAAGTCATCTCCGGTGAACTTTTGTATGGGAAAAGTCATCTCCGGTGAACTTTTGTATTGGGAAAGTCATCTCCGGTGAACTTTTGTATTGGGAAAGTCATCTCCGGTGAACTTTTGTATGGGAAAAGTCATCTCCGGTGAACTTTTGTATGGGAACAGTCATCTCCGGTGAACTTTTGTATTGGGAAAGTCATCTCCGGTGAACTTTTGTATGGGAAAAGTCATCTCCGGTGAACTTTTGTATTGGGAAAGTCATCTCCGGTGAACTTTTGTATTGGGAAAGTCATCTCCGGTGAACTTTTGTATGGGAAAGTCATGCCCGGTGAACTTTTGTATTGGGAAAGTCATGCCCGGTGAACTTTTGTATTGGGAAAGTCATGCCCGGTGAACTTTTGTATTGGGAAAGTCGTGCCCGGTGAACTTTTGTATTGGGAAAGTCATGCCCGGTGAACTTTTGTATTGGGAAAGTCATGCCCGGTGAACTTTTGTATTGGGAAAGTCATGCCCGGTGAACTTTTGTATGGGAAAAGTCATCTCCGGTGAACTTTTGTATTGGGAAAGTCATCTCCGGTGAACTTTTGTATGGGAAAAGTCATCTCCGGTGAACTTTTGTATTGGGAAAGTCATCTCCGGTGAACTTTTGTATGGGAAAAGTCATCTCCGGTGAACTTTTGTATTGGGAAAGTCATCTCCGGTGAACTTTTGTATGGGAAAAGTCATCTCCGGTGACCTTTTGTATTGGGAAAGTCATCTCCGGTGAATTTTTGTATTGGGAAAGTCATCTCCGGTGAACTTTTGTATGGGAAAAGTCATCTCCGGTGAACTTTTGTATTGGGAAAGTCATCTCCGGTGAACTTTTGTATTGGGAAAGTCATCTCCGGTGAACTTTTGTATGGGAAAAGTCATCTCCGGTGAACCTTTGTATTGGGAAAGTCATGCCCGGTGAACTTTTGTATTGGGAAAGTCATGCCCGGTGAACTTTTGTATTGGGAAAGTCATGCCCGGTGAACTTTTGTATTGGGAAAGTCGTGCCCGGTGAACTTTTGTATTGGGAAAGTCATGCCCGGTGAACTTTTGTATTGGGAAAGTCATGCCCGGTGAACTTTTGTATTGGGAAAGTCATGCCCGGTGAACTTTTGTATGGGAAAAGTCATCTCCGGTGAACTTTTGTATGGGAAAAGTCATCTCCGGTGAACTTTTGTATTGGGAAAGTCATCTCCGGTGAACTTTTGTATGGGAGAAGTCATCTCCGGTGAACTTTTGTATTGGGAAAGTCATCTCCGGTGAACTTTTGTATTGGGAAAGTCATCTCCGGTGAACTTTTGTATGGGAAAAGTCATCTCCGGTGAACTTTTGTATTGGGAAAGTCATCTCCGGTGAACTTTTGTATTGGGAAAGTCATCTCCGGTGAACTTTTGTATTGGGAAAGTCATCTCCGGTGAACTTTTGTATTGGGAAAGTCATCTCCGGTGAACTTTTGTATGGGAAAAGTCATCTCCGGTGAACTTTTGTATTGGGAAAGTCATCTCCGGTGAACTTTTGTATTGGGAAAGTCATCTCCGGTGAACTTTTGTATTGGGAAAGTCATCTCCGGTGAACTTTTGTATGGGAAAAGTCATCTCCGGTGAACTTTTGTATTGGGAAAGTCATCTCCGGTGAACCTTTGTATTGGGAAAGTCATCTCCGGTGAACTTTTGTATGGGAAAAGTCATCTCCGGTGAACTTTTGTATTGGGAAAGTCATCTCCGGTGAACTTTTGTATGGGAAAAGTCATCTCCGGTGAACTTTTGTATGGGAAAAGTCATCTCCGGTGAACTTTTGTATTGGGAAAGTCATCTCCGGTGAACTTTTGTATGGGAAAAGTCATCTCCGGTGAACTTTTGTATTGGGAAAGTCATCTCCGGTGAACTTTTGTATGGGAAAAGTCATCACCGGTGAACTTTTGTATTGGGAAAGTCATCTCCGGTGAACTTTTGTATTGGGAAAGTCATCTCCGGTGAACTTTTGTATGGGAAAAGTCATCTCCGGTGAACTTTTGTATTGGGAAAGTCATCTCCGGTGAACTTTTGTATTGGGAAAGTCATGCCCGGTGAACTTTTGTATGGGAAAAGTCATCTCCGGTGAACTTTTGTATTGGGAAAGTCATGCCCGGTGAACTTTTGTATTGGGAAAGTCATCTCCGGTGAACTTTTGTATGGGAAACGTCATCTCCGGTGAACTTTTGTATTGGGAAAGTCATCTCCGGTGAACTTTTGTATGGGAAAAGTCATCTCCGGTGAACTTTTGTATTGGGAAAGTCATCTCCGGTGAACTTTTGTATGGGAAAAGTCATCTCCGGTGAACTTTTGTATTGGGAAAGTCATCTCCGGTGAACTTTTGTATTGGGAAAGTCATCTCCGGTGAACTTTTGTATGGGAAAAGTCATCTCCGGTGAACTTTTGTATTGGGAAAGTCATCTCCGGTGAACTTTTGTATTGGGAAAGTCGTGCCCGGTGAACTTTTGTATTGGGAAAGTCATGCCCGGTGAACTTTTATATTGGGAAAGTCATCTCCGGTGAACTTTTGTATTGGGAAAGTCATCTCCGGTGAACTTTTGTATGGCAAAAGTCATCTCCGGTGAACTTTTGTATTGGGAAAGTCATCTCCGGTGAACTTTTGTATGGGAAAAGTCATCTCCGGTGAACTTTTGTATTGGGAAAGTCATCTCCGGTGAACTTTTGTATGGGAAAAGTCATCTCCGGTGAACTTTTGTATTGGGAAAGTCATCTCCGGTGAACTTTTGTATGGGAAAAGTCATCTCCGGTGAACTTTTATATTGGGAAAGTCATCTCCGGTGAACTTTTGTATTGGGAAAGTCGTGCCCGGTGAACTTTTGTATTGGGAAAGTCATGCCCGGTGAACTTTTATATTGGGAAAATCATCTCCGGCGAACTTTTGTATTGGGAAAGTTATCTCCGGTGAACTTTTGTATGGGAAAAGTCATCTCCGGTGAACTTTTGTATTGGGAAAGTCATCTCCGGTGAACTTTTGTATGGGAAAAGTCATCTCCGGTGAACTTTTGTATTGGGAAAGTCATCTCCGGTGAACTTTTGTATGAGAAAAGTCATCTCCGGTGAACTTTTGTATTGGGAAAGTCATCTCCGGTGAACTTTTGTATGGGAAAAGTCATCTCCGGTGAACTTTTGTATTGGGAAAGTCATCTCCGGTGAACTTTTGTATTGGGAAAGTCATCTCCGGTGAACTTTTGTATGGGAAAAGTCATCTCCGGTGAACTTTTGTATTGGGAAAGTCATGCCCGGTGAACTTTTGTATTGGGAAAGTCATCTCCGGTGAACTTTTGTATGGGAAAAGTCATTTCCGGTGAACTTTTGTATTGGGAAAGTCATCTCCGGTGAACTTTTGTATTGGGAAAGTCATCTCCGGTGAACTTTTGTATGGGAAAAGTCATCTCCGGTGAACTTTTGTATTGGGAAAGTCATCTCCGGTGAACTTTTGTATGGGAAAAGTCATCTCCGGTGAACTTTTGTATGGGAAAAGTCATCTCCGGTGAACTTTTATATTAGGAAAGTCATCTCCGGTGAACTTTTGTATTGGGAAAGTCGTGCCCGGTGAACTTTTGTATTGGGAAAGTCATGCCCGGTGAAATTTTATATTGGGAAAGTCATCTCCGGTGAACTTTTGTATTGGGAAAGTCATCTCCGGTGAACTTTTGTATGAAAAAAGTCATCTCCGGTGAACTTTTGTATGGGAAAAGTCATCTCCGGTGAACTTTTGTATTGGGAGAGTCATCTCCGGTGAACTTTTGTATGGGAAAAGTCATCTCCGGTGAACTTTTGTATTGGGAAAGTCATCTCCGGTGAACTTTTGTATGGGAAAGTCATCTCCGGTGAACTTTTGTATGGGAAAAGTCATCTCCGGTGAACTTTTATATTGGGAAAGTCATCTCCGGTGAACTTTTGTATTGGGAAAGTCGTGCCCGGTGAACTTTTGTATTGGGAAAGTCATGCCCGGTGAACTTTTATATTGGGAAAGTCATCTCCGGTGAACTTTTGTATTGGGAAAGTTATCTCCGGTGAACTTTTGTATGGGAAAAGTCATCTCCGGTGAACTTTTGTATTGGGAAAGTCATCTCCGGTGAACTTTTGTATGGGAAAAGTCATCTCCGGTGAACTTTTGTATTGGGAAAGTCATCTCCGGTGAACTTTTGTATGGGAAAAGTCATCTCCGGTGAACTTTTGTATGGGAAAAGTCATCTCCGGTGAACTTTTGTATTGGGAAAGTCATCTCCGGTGAACTTTTGTATTGGGAAAGTCATCTCCGGTGAACTTTTGTATGGGAAAAGTCATCTCCGGTGAACTTTTGTATTGGGAAAGTCATGCCCGGTGAACTTTTGTATTGGGAAAGTCATCTCCGGTGAACTTTTGTATGGGAAAAGTCATCTCCGGTGAACTTTTGTATTGGGAAAGTCATCTCCGGTGAAATTTTGTATTGGGAAAGTCATCTCCGGTGAACTTTTGTATGGGAAAAGTCATCTCCGGTGAACTTTTGTATTGGGAAAGTCATCTCCGGTGAACTTTTGTATGGGAAAAGTCATCTCCGGTGAACTTTTGTATTGGGAAAGTCATATCCGGTGAACTTTTGTATTGGGAAAGTCATCTCCGGTGAACTTTTGTATGGGAAAAGTCATCTCCGGTGAACTTTTGTATTGGGAAAGTCATGCCCGGTGAACTTTTGTATTGGGAAAGTCATGCCCGGTGAACGTTTGTATTGGGAAAGTCATCTCCGGTGAACTTTTGTATTGGGAAAGTCATCTCCGGTGAACTTTTGTATGGGAAAAGTCATCTCCGGTGATCTTTTGTATTGGGAAAGTCATCTCCGGTGAACTTTTGTATGGGAAAAGTCATCTCCGGTGAACTTTTGTATTGGGAAAGTCATCTCCGGTGAACTTTTATATTGGGAAAGTCATCTCCGGTGAACTTTTGTATGGGAAAAGTCATCTCCGGTGAACTTTTGTATTGGGAAAGTCATCTCCGGTGAACTTTTGTATGGGAAAAGTCATCTCCGGTGAACTTTTGTATTGGGAAAGTCATCTCCGGTGAACTTTTGTATGGGAAAGTCATCTCCGGTGAACTTTTGTATGGGAAAAGTCATCTCCGGTGAACTTTTGTATTGGGAAAGTCATCTCCGGTGAACTTTTGTATGGGAAAAGTCATCTACGGTGAACTTTTGTATTGGGAAAGTCATCTCCGGTGAACTTTTGTATTGGGAAAGTCATCTCCGGTGAACTTTTGTATGGGAAAAGTCATCTCCGGTGAACTTTTGTATTGGGAAAGTCATCTCCGGTGAACTTTTGTATGGGAAAGGTCATCTCCGGTGAACTTTTGTATTGGGAAAGTCATCTCCGGTGAACTTTTGTATTGGGAAAGTCATCTCCGGTGAACTTTTGTATTGGGAAAGTCATCTCCGGTGAACTTTTGTATGGGAAAAGTCATCTCCGGTGAACTTTTGTATTGGGAAAGTCATCTCCGGTGAACTTTTGTATTGGGAAAGTCATCTCCGGTGAACTTTTGTATTGGGAAAGTCATCTCCGGTGAACTTTTGTATTGGGAAAGTCATCTCCGGTGAACTTTTGTATGGGAAAAGTCATCTCCGGTGAACTTTTGTATTGGGAAAGTCATCTCCGGTGAACTTTTGTATTGGGAAAGTCATCTCCGGTGAACTTTTGTATGGGAAAAGTCATCTCCGGTGAACTTTTGTATTGGGAAAGTCATCTCCGGTGAACTTTTGTATGGGAAAAGTCATCTCCGGTGAACTTTTGTATGGGAAAAGTCATCTCCGGTGAACTTTTGTATTGGGAAAGTCATCTCCGGTGAACTTTTGTATGGGAAAAGTCATCTCCGGTGAACTTTTGTATTGGGAAAGTCATCTCCGGTGAACTTTTGTATGGGAAAAGTCATCTCCGGTGAACTTTTGTATTGGGAAAGTCATCTCCGGTGAACTTTTGTATTGGGAAAGTCATCTCCGGTGAACTTTTGTATGGGAAAAGTCACCTCTGGTGAACTTTTGTATTGGGAAAGTCATCTCCGGTGAACTTTTGTATTGGGAAAGTCATGCCCGGTGAACTTTTGTATGGGAAAAGTCATCTCCGTTGAACTTTTGTATTGGGAAAGTCATGCCCGGTGAACTTTTGTATTGGGAAAGTCATCTCCGGTGAACTTTTGTATGGGAAAAGTCATCTCCGGTGAACTTTTGTATTGGGAAAGTCATCTCCGGTGAACTTTTGTATGGGAAAAGTCATCTCCGGTGAACTTTTGTATTGGGAAAGTCATCTCCGGTGAACTTTTGTATGGGAAAAGTCATCTCCGGTGAACTTTTGTATTGGGAAAGTCATCTCCGGTGAACTTTTGTATTGGGAAAGTCATCTCCGGTGAACTTTTGTATGGGAAAAGTCATCTCCGGTGAACTTTGGTATTGGGAAAGTCATCTCCGGTGAACTTTTGTATTGGGAAAGTCATCTCCGGTGAACTTTTGTATGGGAAAAGTCATCTCCGGTGAACTTTTATATTGGGAAAGTCATCTCCGGTGAACTTTTGTATTGGGAAAGTCGTGCCCGGTGAACTTTTGTATTGGGAAAGTCATGCCCGGTGAACTTTTATATTGGGAAAGTCATCTCCGGTGAACTTTTGTATTGGGAAAGCCATCTCCGGTGAACTTTTGTATGGGAAAAGTCATCTCCGGTGAACTTTTGTATTGGGAAAGTCATCTCCGGTGAACTTTTGTATTGGGAAAGTCATCTCCGGTGAACTTTTGTATGGGAAAAGTCATCTCCGGTGAACATTTTTATTGGGAAAGTCATCTCCGGTGAACTTTTGTATGGGAAAAGTCATCTCCGGTGAACTTTTGTATTGGGAAAGTCATCTCCGGTGAACTTTTGTATTGGGAAAGTCATCTCCGGTGAACTTTTGTATGGGAAAAGTCATCTCCGGTGAACTTTTGTATTGGGAAAGTCATCTCCGGTGAACTTTTGTATGGGAAAAGTCATCTCCGGTGAACTTTTGTATTGGGAAAGTCATCTCCGGTGAACTTTTGTATGGGAAAAGTCATCTCCGGTGAACTTTTGTATTGGGAAAGTCATTCTCCGGTGAACTTTTGTATTGGGAAAGTCATCTCCGGTGAACTTTTGTATGGGAAAATTCATCTCCGGTGAACTTTTGTATTGGGAAAGTCATCTCCGGTGAACTTTTGTATTGGGAAAGTCATCTCCGGTGAACTTTTGTATTGGGAAAGTCATCTCCGGTGAACTTTTGTATTGGGCATCTCCGGTGAACTTTTGTATGGGAAAAGTCATCTCCGGTGAACTTTTGTATTGGGAAAGTCATCTCCGGTGAACTTTTGTATGGGAAAAGTCATCTCCGGTGAACTTTTGTGTTGGGAAAGTCATCTCCGGTGAACTTTTTGTATTGGGAAAGTCATCTCCGGTGAACTTTTGTATGGGAAAAGTCATCTCCGGTGAACTTTTGTATTGGGAAAGTCATCTCCGGTGAACTTTTGTATGGGAAAAGTCATCTCCGGTGAACTTTTGTATTTGGGAAAGTCATGCCCGGTGAACTTTTGTATTGGGAAAGGTCATGCCCGGTGAACTTTTGTATTGGGAAAGTCATGCCCGGTGAACTTTTGTATTAGGAAAGTCGTGCCCGGTGAACTTTTGTATTGGGAAAGTCATGCCCGGTGAACTTTTGTATTGGGAAAGTCATGCCCGGTGAACTTTTTGTATTGGGAAAGTCATGCCCGGTGAACTTTTGTATGGGAAAAGTCATCTCCGGTGAACTTTTGTATTGGGAAAGTCGTGCCGGTGAACTTTTGTATTGGGAAAGTCATGCCCCGGTGAACTTTTATATTGGGAAAGTCATCTCCGGTGAACTTTTGTATTGGGAAAGTCATCTCCGGTGAACTTTTGTATGGGAAAAGTCATCTCCGGTGAACTTTTGTATTGGGAAAGTCATCTCCGGTGAACTTTTGTATTGGGAAAGTCATCTCCGGTGAACTTTTGTATGGGAAAGTCATCTCCGGTGAACTTTTGTATTGGGAAAGTCATCTCCGGTGAACTTTTGTATTGGGAAAGTCATCTCCGGTGAACTTTTGTATTGGGAAAGTCATCTCCGGTGAACTTTTGTATGGGAAAAGTCATCTCCGGTGAACTTTTGTATTGGGAAAGTCATCTCCGGTGAACTTTTGTATGGGAAAAGTCATCTCCGGTGAACTTTTGTATTGGGAAAATCATCTCCGGTGAACTTTTGTATGGGAAAAGTCATCTCCGGTGAACTTTTGTATTGGGAAAGTCATCTCCGGTGAACTTTTGTATGGGAAAAGTCATCTCCGGTGAACTTTTGTATTGGGAAAGTCATCTCCGGTGAACTTTTGTATTGGGAAAGTCATCTCCGGTGATCTTTTGTATGGGAAAAGTCATCTCCGGTGAACTTTTGTATTGGGAAAGTCATGCCCGGTGAACTTTTGTATTGGGAAAGTCATCTCCGGTGAACTTTTGTATGGGAAAAGTCATCTCCGGTGAACTTTTGTATTGGGAAAGTCATCTCCGGTGAACTTTTGTATTGGGAAAGTCATCTCCGGTGAACTTTTGTATGGGAAAAGTCATCTCCGGTGAACTTTTGTATTGGGAAAGTCATCTCCGGTGAACTTTTGTATGGGAAAAGTCATCTCCGGTGAACTTTTGTATTGGGAAAGTCATCTCCGGTGAACTTTTGTATTGGGAAAGTCATCTCCGGTGAACTTTTGTATGGGAAAAGTCATCTCCGGTGAACTTTTGTATTGGGAAAGTCATGCCCGGTGAACTTTTGTATTGGGAAAGTCATCTCCGGTGAACTTTTGTATTGGGAAAGTCATCTCCGGTGAACTTTTGTATTGGGAAAGTCATCTCCGGTGAACTTTTGTATTGGGAAAGTCAACTTCGGTGAACTTTTGTATGGGAAAAGTCATCTCCGGTGAACTTTTGTATTGGGAAAGTCATCTCCGGTGAACTTTTGTATGGGAAAAGTCATCTCCGGTGAACTTTTGTATTGGGAAAGTCATCTCCGGTGAACTTTTGTATTGGGAAAGTCATCTCCGGTGAACTTTTGTATTGGGAAAGTCATCTTCGGTGAACTTTTGTATGGGAAAAGTCATCTCCGGTGAACTTTTGTATTGGGAAAGTCATCTCCGGTGAACTTTTGTATTGGGAAAGTCATCTCCGGTGAACTTTTGTATTGGGAAAGTCATCTCCGGTGAACTTTTGTATGGGAAAAGTCATCTCCGGTGAACTTTTGTATTGGGAAAGTCATGCCCGGTGAACTTTTGTATGGGAAAAGTCATCTCCGGTGAACTTTTGTATTGGGAAAGTCATCTCCGGTGAACTTTTGTATGGGAAAAGTCATCTCCGGTGAACTTTTGTATTGGGA
Source organism: Musca autumnalis (assembly GCF_047663935.1). NCBI lineage: Eukaryota > Metazoa > Arthropoda > Insecta > Diptera > Muscidae > Musca > Musca autumnalis. Next base: position 33,246 of record NW_027411945.1, read on the forward strand.
AAGTCATCTCCGGTGAACTTTTGTATGGGAAAAGCCATCTCCGGTGAACTTTTGTATTGGGAAAGTCATCTCCGGTGAACTTTTGTATGGGAAAAGTCATCTCCGGTGAACTTTTGTATTGGGAAAGTCATCTCCGGTGAACTTTTGTATTGGGAAAGTCATCTCCGGTGAACTTTTGTATGGGAAAAGTCATCTCCGGTGAACTTTTGTATTGGGAAAGTCATCTCCGGTGAACTTTTGTATTGGGAAAGTCATCTCCGGTGAACTTTTGTATGGGAAAAGTCATCTCCGGTGAACTTTTGTATTGGGAAAGTCATGCCCGGTGAACTTTTGTATTGGGAAAGTCATCTCCGGTGAACTTTTGTATGGGAAAAGTCATCTCCGGTGAACTTTTGTATTGGGAAAGTCATCTCCGGTGAACTTTTGTATTGGGAAAGTCATCTCCGGTGAACTTTTGTATGGGAAAAGTCATCTCCGGTGAACTTTTGTATTGGGAAAGTCATCTCCGGTGAACTTTTGTATGGGAAAAGTCATCTCCGGTGAACTTTTGTATTGGGAAAGTCATCTCCGGTGAACTTTTGTATTGGGAAAGTCATCTCCGGTGAACTTTTGTATGGGAAAAGTCATCTCCGGTGAACTTTTGTATTGGGAAAGTCATGCCCGGTGAACTTTTGTATTGGGAAAGTCATCTCCGGTGAACTTTTGTATTGGGAAAGTCATCTCCGGTGAACTTTTGTATTGGGAAAGTCATCTCCGGTGAACTTTTGTATTGGGAAAGTCATCTCCGGTGAACTTTTGTATGGGAAAAGTCATTTCCGGTGAACTTTTGTATTGGGAAAGTCATCTCCGGTGAACTTTTGTATGGGAAAAGTCATCTCCGGTGAACTTTTGTATTGGGAAAGTCATCTCCGGTGAACTTTTGTATTGGGAAAGTCATCTCCGGTGAACTTTTGTATTGGGAAAGTCATCTCCGGTGAACTTTTGTATGGGAAAAGTCATTTCCGGTGAACTTTTGTATTGGGAAAGTCATCTCCGGTGAACTTTTGTATGGGAAAAGTCATCTCCGGTGAACTTTTGTATTGGGAAAGTCATCTCCGGTGAACTTTTGTATTGGGAAAAGTCATCTCCGGTGAACTTTTGTATTGGGAAAGTCATGCCCGGTGAACTTTTGTATGGGAAAAGTCATCTCCGGTGAACTTTTGTATTGGGAAAGTCGTGCCGGTGAACTTTTGTATTGGGAAAGTCATGCCCGGTGAACTTTTATATTGGGAAAGTCATCTCCGGTGAACTTTTGTATTGGGAAAGTCATCTCCGGTGAACTTTTGTATGGGAAAAGTCATCTCCGGTGAACTTTTGTATTGGGAAAGTCATCTCCGGTGAACTTTTGTATTGGGAAAGTCATCTCCGGTGAACTTTTGTATGGGAAAGTCATCTCCGGTGAACTTTTGTATTGGGAAAGTCATCTCCGGTGAACTTTTGTATTGGGAAAGTCATCTCCGGTGAACTTTTGTATTGGGAAAGTCATCTCCGGTGAACTTTTGTATGGGAAAAGTCATCTCCGGTGAACTTTTGTATTGGGAAAGTCATCTCCGGTGAACTTTTGTATGGGAAAAGTCATCTCCGGTGAACTTTTGTATTGGGAAAATCATCTCCGGTGAACTTTTGTATGGGAAAAGTCATCTCCGGTGAACTTTTGTATTGGGAAAGTCATCTCCGGTGAACTTTTGTATGGGAAAAGTCATCTCCGGTGAACTTTTGTATTGGGAAAGTCATCTCCGGTGAACTTTTGTATTGGGAAAGTCATCTCCGGTGATCTTTTGTATGGGAAAAGTCATCTCCGGTGAACTTTTGTATTGGGAAAGTCATGCCCGGTGAACTTTTGTATTGGGAAAGTCATCTCCGGTGAACTTTTGTATGGGAAAAGTCATCTCCGGTGAACTTTTGTATTGGGAAAGTCATCTCCGGTGAACTTTTGTATTGGGAAAGTCATCTCCGGTGAACTTTTGTATGGGAAAAGTCATCTCCGGTGAACTTTTGTATTGGGAAAGTCATCTCCGGTGAACTTTTGTATGGGAAAAGTCATCTCCGGTGAACTTTTGTATTGGGAAAGTCATCTCCGGTGAACTTTTGTATTGGGAAAGTCATCTCCGGTGAACTTTTGTATGGGAAAAGTCATCTCCGGTGAACTTTTGTATTGGGAAAGTCATGCCCGGTGAACTTTTGTATTGGGAAAGTCATCTCCGGTGAACTTTTGTATTGGGAAAGTCATCTCCGGTGAACTTTTGTATTGGGAAAGTCATCTCCGGTGAACTTTTGTATTGGGAAAGTCAACTTCGGTGAACTTTTGTATGGGAAAAGTCATCTCCGGTGAACTTTTGTATTGGGAAAGTCATCTCCGGTGAACTTTTGTATGGGAAAAGTCATCTCCGGTGAACTTTTGTATTGGGAAAGTCATCTCCGGTGAACTTTTGTATTGGGAAAGTCATCTCCGGTGAACTTTTGTATTGGGAAAGTCATCTTCGGTGAACTTTTGTATGGGAAAAGTCATCTCCGGTGAACTTTTGTATTGGGAAAGTCATCTCCGGTGAACTTTTGTATTGGGAAAGTCATCTCCGGTGAACTTTTGTATTGGGAAAGTCATCTCCGGTGAACTTTTGTATGGGAAAAGTCATCTCCGGTGAACTTTTGTATTGGGAAAGTCATGCCCGGTGAACTTTTGTATGGGAAAAGTCATCTCCGGTGAACTTTTGTATTGGGAAAGTCATCTCCGGTGAACTTTTGTATGGGAAAAGTCATCTCCGGTGAACTTTTGTATTGGGAAAGTCATCTCCGGTGAACTTTTGTATGGGAAAAGCCATCTCCGGTGAACTTTTGTATTGGGAAAGTCATCTCCGGTGAACTTTTGTATGGGAAAAGTCATCTCCGGTGAACTTTTGTATTGGGAAAGTCATCTCCGGTGAACTTTTGTATTGGGAAAGTCATCTCCGGTGAACTTTTGTATGGGAAAAGTCATCTCCGGTGAACTTTTGTATTGGGAAAGTCATCTCCGGTGAACTTTTGTATTGGGAAAGTCATCTCCGGTGAACTTTTGTATGGGAAAAGTCATCTCCGGTGAACTTTTGTATTGGGAAAGTCATGCCCGGTGAACTTTTGTATTGGGAAAGTCATCTCCGGTGAACTTTTGTATGGGAAAAGTCATCTCCGGTGAACTTTTGTATTGGGAAAGTCATCTCCGGTGAACTTTTGTATTGGGAAAGTCATCTCCGGTGAACTTTTGTATGGGAAAAGTCATCTCCGGTGAACTTTTGTATTGGGAAAGTCATCTCCGGTGAACTTTTGTATGGGAAAAGTCATCTCCGGTGAACTTTTGTATTGGGAAAGTCATCTCCGGTGAACTTTTGTATTGGGAAAGTCATCTCCGGTGAACTTTTGTATGGGAAAAGTCATCTCCGGTGAACTTTTGTATTGGGAAAGTCATGCCCGGTGAACTTTTGTATTGGGAAAGTCATCTCCGGTGAACTTTTGTATTGGGAAAGTCATCTCCGGTGAACTTTTGTATTGGGAAAGTCATCTCCGGTGAACTTTTGTATTGGGAAAGTCATCTCCGGTGAACTTTTGTATGGGAAAAGTCATTTCCGGTGAACTTTTGTATTGGGAAAGTCATCTCCGGTGAACTTTTGTATGGGAAAAGTCATCTCCGGTGAACTTTTGTATTGGGAAAGTCATCTCCGGTGAACTTTTGTATTGGGAAAAGTCATCTCCGGTGAACTTTTGTATTGGGAAAGTCATCTCCGGTGAACTTTTGTATTGGGAAAGTCATCTCCGGTGAACTTTTGTGTGGGAAAAGTCATCTCCGGTGAACTTTTGTATTTGGAAAGTCATCTCCGGTGAACTTTTGTATTGGGAAAGTCATCTCCGGTGAACTTTTGTATTGGGAAAGTCATCTCCGGTGAATATTTGTATGGGAAAAGTCATCTCCGGTGAACTCTTGTATTGGGAAAGTCATGCCCGGTGAACTTTTGTATGGGAAAAGTCATCTCCGGTGAACTTTTGTATTGGGAAAGTCATCTCCGGTGAACTTTTGTATGGGAAAAGTCATCTCCGGTGAACTTTTGTATTGGGAAAGTCATCTCCGGTGAACTTTTGTATGGGAAAAGTCATCTCCGGTGAACTTTTGTATTGGGAAAGTCATCTCCGGTGAACTTTTGTATGGGAAAAGTCATCTCCGGTGAACTTTTGTATTGGGAAAGTCATCTCCGGTGAACTTTTGTATTGGGAAAGTCATCTCCGGTGAACTTTTGTATTGGGAAAGTCATGCCCGGTGAACTTTTGTATGGGAAAAGTCATCTCCTGTGAACTTTTGTATTGGGAAAGTCGTGCCCGATGAACTTTTGTATTGGGAAAGTCGTGCCCGGTGAACTTTTGTATGGGAAAAGTCATCTCCGGTGAACTTTTGTATTGGGAAAGTCATCTCCGGTGAACTTTTGTATGGGAAAAGTGATCTCCGGTGAACTTTTGTATTGGGAAAGTCATCTCCGGTGAACTTTTGTATGGGAAAAGTCATCTCCGGTGAACTTTTGTATTGGGAAAGTCATCTCCGGTGAACTTTTGTATTGGGAAAGTCATCTCCGGTGAACTTTTGTATGGGAAAAGTCATCTCCGGTGAACTTTTGTATTGGGAAAGTCATCTCCGGTGAACTTTTGTATGGGAAAAGTCATCTCCGGTGAACTTTTGTATTGGGAAAGTCATGCCCGGTGAACTTTTGTATTGGGAAAGTCATCTCCGGTGAACTTTTGTATTGGGAAAGTCATCTCCGGTGAACTTTTGTATTGGGAAAGACATCTCCGGTGAACTTTTGTATTGGGAAAGTCATCTCCGGTGAACTTTTGTATGGGAAAAGTCATCTCCGGTGAACTTTTGTATTGGGAAAGTCATCTCCGGTGAACTTTTGTATGGGAAAAGTCATCTCCGGTGAACTTTTGTATTGGGAAAGTCATCTCCGGTGAACTTTTGTATTGGGAAAAGTCATCTCCGGTGAACTTTTGTATTGGGAAAGTCATCTCCGGTGAACTTTTGTATTGGGAAAGTCATCTCCGGTGAACTTTTGTATGGGAAAAGTCATTTCCGGTGAACTTTTGTATTGGGAAAGTCATCTCCGGTGAACTTTTGTATTGGGAAAGTCATCTCCGGTGAACTTTTGTATGGGAAAAGTCATCTCCGGTGAACTTTTGTATTGGGAAAGTCATCTCCGGTGAACTTTTGTATTGGGAAAGTCACCTCCGGTGAACTTTTGTATGGGAAAAGTGAACTTTTGTATTGGGAAAGTCATCTCCGGTGAACTTTTGTATGGGAAAAGTCATCTCCGGTGAACTTTTGTATTGGGAAATTCATCTCCGGTGAACTTTTGTATTGGGAAAGTCATCTCCGGTGAACTTTTGTATGGGAAAAGTCATCTCCGGTGAACTTTTGTATTGGGAAAGTCATCTCCGGTGAACTTTTGTATGGGAAAAGTCATCTCCGGTGAACTTTTGTATTGGGAAAGTCATGCCCGGTGAACTTTTGTATTGGGAAAGTCATGCCCGGTGAACTTTTGTATTGGGAAAGTCATCTCCGGTGAACTTTTGTATTGGGAAAGTCATGCCCGGTGAACTTTTATATTGGGAAAGTCATGCCCGGTGAACTTTTGTTTTGGGAAAGTCATGCCCGGTGAACTTTTGTATTGGGAAAGTCATCTCCGGTGAACTTTTGTATTGGGAAAGTCATGCCCGGTGAACTTTTGTATTGGGAAAGTCATCTCCGGTGAACTTTTGTATTGGGAAAGTCATCTCCGGTGAACTTTTGTATTGGGAAAGTCGTGCCCGGTGAACTTTTGTATTGGGAAAGTCATGCCCGGTGAACTTTTATATTGGGAAAGTCATCTCCGGTGAACTTTTGTATTGGGAAAGTCGTGCCCGGTGAACTTTTGTATTGGGAAAGTCATCTCCGGTGAACTTTTGTATGGGAAAGTCATCTCCGGTGAACTTTTGTATTGGGAAAGTCATGCCCGGTGAACTTTTGTATTGGGAAAGTCATCTCCGGTGACCTTTTGTATTGGGAAAGTCATCTCCGGTGAACTTTTGTATTGGGAAAGTCATCTCCGGTGAACTTTTGTATGGGAAAAGTCATCTCCGGTGAACTTTTGTATTGGGAAAGTCATCTCCGGTGAACTTTTGTATTGGGAAAGTCATCTCCGGTGAACTTTTGTATTGGGAAAGTCATCTCCGGTGAACTTTTGTATGGGAAAAGTCATCTCCGGTGAACTTTTGTATTGGGAAAGTCATGCCCGGTGAACTTTTGTATGGAAAAAGTCATCTCCGGTGAACTTTTGTATTGGGAAAGTCATCTCCGGTGAACTTTTGTATGGGAAATGTCATCTCCGGTGAACTTTTGTATTGGGAAAGTCATCTCCGGTGAACTTTTGTATTGGAAAAGTAATCGCCGGTGAACTTTTGTATTGGGAAAGTCATCTCCGGTGAACTTTTGTATGGGAAAAGTCATCTCCGGTGAACTTTTGTATTGGGAAAGTCATCTCCGGTGAACTTTTGTATTGGGAAAGTCATCTCCGGTGAACTTTTGTATGGGAATAGTCATCTCCGGTGAACTTTTGTATTGGGAAAGTCATGCCCGGTGAACTTTTGTATTGGGAAAGTCATCTCCGGTGAACTTTTGTATGGGAAAAGTCATCTCCGGTGAACTTTTGTATTGGGAAAGTCATCTCCGGTGAACTTTTGTATTGGGAAAGTCATCTCCGGTGAACTTTTGTATGGGAAAAGTCATCTCCGGTGAACTTTTGTATTGGGAAAGTCATCTCCGGTGAACTTTTGTATGGGAAAAGTCATCTCCGGTGAACTTTTGTATTGGGAAAGTCATCTCCGGTGAACATTTGTATTGGGAAAGTCATCTCCGGTGAACTTTTGTATGGGAAAAGTCATCTCCGGTGAACTTTTGTATTGGGAAAGTCATGCCCGGTGAACTTTTGTATTGGGAAAGTCATCTCCGGTGAACTTTTGTATTGGGAAAGTCATCTCCGGTGAACTTTTGTATTGGGAAAGTCATCTCCGGTGAACTTTTGTATTGGGAAAGTCATCTCCGGTGAACTTTTGTATGGGAAAAGTCATCTCCGGTGAACTTTTGTATTGGGAAAGTCATCTCCGGTGAACTTTTGTATGGGAAAAGTCATCTCCGGTGAACTTTTGTATTGGGAAAGTCATCTCCGGTGAACTTTTGTATTGGGAAAAGTCATCTCCGGTGAACTTTTGTATTGGGAAAGTCATCTCCGGTGAACTTTAGTATTGGGAAAGTCATCTCCGGTGAACTTTTGTATGGGAAAAGTCATCTCCGGTGAACTTTTGTATTGGGAAAGTCATCTCCGGTGAACTTTTGTATTGGGAAAGTCATCTCCGGTGAACTTTTGTATTGGGAAAGTCATCTCCGGTGAACTTTTGTATGGGAAAAGTCATCTCCGGTGAACTTTTGTATTGGGAAAGTCATGCCCGGTGAACTTTTGTATGGGAAAAGTCATCTCCGGTGAACTTTTGTATTGGGAAAGTCATCTCCGGTGAACTTTTGTATGGGAAAAGTCATCTCCGGTGAACTTTTGTATTGGGAAAGTCATCTCCGGTGAACTTTTGTATGGGAAAAGTCATCTCCGGTGAACTTTTGTATTGGGAAAGTCATCTCCGGTGAACTTTTGTATTGGGAAAGTCATCTCCGGTGAACTTTTGTATTGGGAAAGTCATCTCCGGTTAACTTTTGTATTGGGAAAGTCATGCCCGGTGAACTTTTGTATGGGAAAAGTCATCTCCGGTGAACTTTTGTATTGGGAAAGTCGTGCCCGGTGAACTTTTGTATGGGAAAAGTCATCTCCGGTGAACTTTTGCATTGGGAAAGTCATCTCCGGTGAACTTTTGTGTTGGGAAAGTCATCTCCGGTGAACTTTTGTATGGGAAAAGTCATCTCCGGTGAACTTTTGTATTGGGAAAGTCATCTCCGGTGAACTTTTGTATGGGAAAAGTCATCTCCGGTGAACTTTTGTATTGGGAAAGTCATCTCCGGTGAACTTTTGTATTGGGAAAGTCATCTCCGGTGAACTTTTGTATGGGAAAAGTCATCTCCGGTGAACTTTTGTATTGGGAAAGTCATGCCCGGTGAACTTTTGTATTGGGAAAGTCATCTCCGGTGAACTTTTGTATTGGGAAAGTCATCTCCGGTGAACTTTTGTATTGGGAAAGTCATCTCCGGTGAACTTTTGTATTGGGAAAGTCATCTCCGGTGAACTTTTGTATGGGAAAAGTCATCTCCGGTGAACTTTTGTATTGGGAAAGTCATCTCCGGTGAACTTTTGTATGGGAAAAGTCATCTCCGGTGAATTTTTGTATTGGGAAAGTCATCTCCGGTGAACTTTTGTATTGGGAAAAGTCATCTCCGGTGAACTTTTGTATTGGGAAAGTCATCTCCGGTGAACTTTTGTATTGGGAAAGTCATCTCCGGTGAACTTTTGTATGGGAAAAGTCATCTCCGGTGAACTTTTGTATTGGGAAAGTCATCTCCGGTGAACTTTTGTATTGGGAAAGTCATCTCCGGTGAACTTTTGTATGGGAAAAGTCATCTCCGGTGAACTTTTGTATTGGGAAAGTCATCTCCGGTGAACTTTTGTATTGGGAAAGTCATCTCCGGTGAACTTTTGTATGGGAAAAGTCATCTCCGGTGAACTTTTGTATTGGGAAAGTCATCTCCGGTGAACTTTTGTATGGGAAAAGTCATCTCCGGTGAACTTTTGTATTGGGAAAGTCATCTCCGGTGAACTTTTGTATTGGGAAAGTCATCTCCGGTGAACTTTTGTATGGGAAAAGTCATCTCCGGTGAACTTTTGTATTGGGAAAGTCATCTCCGGTGAACTTTTGTATGGGAAAAGTCATCTCCGGTGAACTTTTGTATTGGGAAAGTCATCTCCGGTGAACTTTTGTATGGGAAAAGTCATCTCCGGTGAACTTTTGTATTGGGAAAGTCATGCCCGGTGAACTTTTGTATTGGGAAAGTCATGCCCGGTGAACTTTTGTATTGGGAAAGTCATCTCCGGTGAACTTTTGTATTGGGAAAGTCATGCCCGGTGAACTTTTATATTGGGAAAGTCATGCCCGGTGAACTTTTGTTTTGGGAAAGTCATGCCCGGTCAACTTTTGTATTGGGAAAGTCATGCCCGGTCAACTTTTGTATTGGGAAAGTCATGCCCGGTGAACTTTTGTATTGGGAAAGTCATGCCCGGTGAACTTTTATATTGGGAAAGTCATGCCCGGTCAACTTTTGTATTGGGAAAGTCATGCCCGGTGATCTTTTGTACTGGGAAAGTCATGCCCGGTGAAATTTTGTATGGGAAAAGTCATGCCCGGTGAACTTTTGTATTGGGAAAGTCATGCCCGGTCAACTTTTGTATTAGGAAAGTCATGCCCGGTGATCTTTTGTACTGGGAAAGTCATGCCCGGTGAACTTTTGTATTGGGAAAGTCATGCCCGGTGAACTTTTGTACTGGGAAAGTCATGCCCGGTGAACTTTTGTATTGGGAAAGTCATGCCCGGTCAACTTTTGTATTGGGAAAGTCATGCCCGGTCAACTTTTGTATTGGGAAAGTCATGCCCGGTGAACTTTTGTATTGGGAAAGTCATGCCCGGTGAACTTTTGTGTTGGGATAGCCATGCCCGGTCAACTTTTGTATGGGAAAATCATGCCCGGTGAACTTTTGTATTGGGAAAGTCATGCCCGGTGAACTTTTGCATGGGAAAAGTCATGCCCGGTGAACTTTTGTATGGGAAAGTCATCTCCGGTGAACTTTTGTATTGGGAAAGTCATCTCCGGTGAACTTTTGTATGGGAAAAGTCATCTCCGGTGAACTTTTGTATTGGGAAAGTCATCTCCGGTGAACTTTTGTATGGGAAAAGTCATCTCCGGTGAACTTTTGTATTGGGAAAGTCATCTCCGGTGAACTTTTGTATGGGAAAAGTCATCTCCGGTGAACTTTTGTATTGGGAAAGTCATGCCCGGTGAACTTTTGTATTGGGAAAGTCATGCCCGGTGAACTTTTGTATTGGGAAAGTCATCTCCGGTGAACTTTTGTATTGGGAAAGTCATGCCCGGTGAACTTTTATATTGGGAAAGTCATGCCCGGTGAACTTTTGTTTTGGGAAAGTCATGCCCGGTGAACTTTTGTATTGGGAAAGTCATCTCCGGTGAACTTTTGTATTGGGAAAGTCATGCCCGGTGAACTTTTGTATTGGGAAAGTCATCTCCGGTGAACTTTTGTATTGGGAAAGTCATCTCCGGTGAACTTTTGTATTGGGAAAGTCGTGCCCGGTGAACTTTTGTATTGGGAAAGTCATGCCCGGTGAACTTTTATATTGGGAAAGTCATCTCCGGTGAACTTTTGTATTGGGAAAGTCGTGCCCGGTGAACTTTTGTATTGGGAAAGTCATCTCCGGTGAACTTTTGTATGGGAAAGTCATCTCCGGTGAACTTTTGTATTGGGAAAGTCATGCCCGGGAACTTTTGTATTGGGAAAGTCATGCCCGGTGAACTTTTATATTGGGAAAGTCATCGCCGGTGAACTTTTGTATTGGGAAAGTCATCTCCGGTGAACTTTTGTATGGGAAAAGTCATCTCCGGTGAACTTTTGTATTGGGAAAGAGATCTCCGGTGAACTTTTGTATTGGGAAAGTCATCTCCGGTGAACTTTTGTATTGGGAAAGTCATGCCCGGTGAACTTTTGTTTTGGGAAAGTCATGCCCGGTGAACTTTTGTATTGGGAAAGTCATCTCCGGTGTACTTTTGTATGGGAAAAGTCATCTCCGGTGAACTTTTGTATTGGGAAAGTCATCTCCGGTGAACTTTTGTATTGGGAAAGTCATGCCCGGTGAACTTTTATATTGGGAAAGTCATGCCCGGTGAACTTTTGTTTTGGGAAAGTCATGCCCGGTGAACTTTTGTATTGGGAAAGTCATATCCGGTGAACTTTTGTATTGGGAAAGTCATGCCCGGTGAACTTTTGTATTGGGAAAGTCATCTCCGGTGAACTTTTGTATGGGAAAAGTCATCTCCGGTGAACTTTTGTATTGGGAAAGTCATCTCCGGTGAACTTTTGTATGGGAAAAGTCATCTCCGGTGAACTTTTGTATTGGGAAAGTCATCTCCGGTGAACTTTTGTATTGGGAAAGTCATCTCCGGTGAACTTTTGTATGGGAAAAGTCATCTCCGGTGAACTTTTGTATTGGGAAAGTCATCTCCGGTGAACTTTTGTATAGGAAAAGTCATCTCCGGTGAGCTTTTGTATTGGGAAAGTCATGCCCGGTGAACTTTTGTATTGGGAAAGTCATCTCCGGTGAACTTTTGTATTGGGAAAGTCATCTCCGGTGAACTTTTGTATTGGGAAAGTCATCTCCGGTGAACTTTTGTATTGGGAAAGTCACCTCCGGTGAACTTTTGTATGGGAAAAGTCATCTCCTGTGAACTTTTGTATTGGGAAAGTCATCTCCGGTGAACTTTTGTATGGGAAAAGTCATCTCCGGTGAACTTTTGTATTGGGAAAGTCATCTCCGGTGAACTTTTGTATGGGAAAAGTCATCTCCGGTGAACTATTGTATTGGGAAAGTCATCTCCGGTGAACTTTTGTATTGGGAAAGTCATCTCCGGTGAACTTTTGTATGGGAAAAGTCATCTCCGGTGAACTTTTGTATTGGGAAAGTCATCTCCGGTGAACTTTTGTATGGGAAAAGTCATCTCCGGTGAACTTTTGTATTGGGAAAGTCATCTCCGGTGAACTTTTGTATTGGGAAAGTCATCTCCGGTGAACTTTTGTATGGGAAAAGTCATCTCCGGTGAACTTTTGTATTGGGAAAGTCATCTCCGGTGAACTTTTGTATTGGGAAAGTCATCTCCGGTGAACTTTTGTATGGGAAAAGTCATCTCCGGTGAACTTTTGTATTGGGAAAGTCATCTCCGGTGAACTTTTGTATTGGGAAAGTCATCTCCGGTGAACTTTTGTATGGGAAAAGTCATCTCCGGTGAACTTTTGTATTGGGAAAGTCATCTCCGGTGAACTTTTGTATGGGAAAAGTCATCTCCGGTGAACTTTTGTATTGGGAAAGTCATGCCCGGTGAACTTTTGTATTGGGAAAGTCATGCCCGGTGAACTTTTGTATTGGGAAAGTCATGCCCGGTGAACTTTTGTATTGGGAAAGTCGTGCCCGGTGAACTTTTGTATTGGGAAAGTCATGCCCGGTGAACTTTTGTATTGGGAAAGTCATCTCCGGTGAACTTTTGTATTGGGAAAGTCATCTCCGGTGAACTTTTGTATGGGAAAAGTCATCTCCGGTGAACTTTTGTATTGGGAAAGTCATGCCCGGTGAACTTTTGTACTGGGAAAGTCATGCCCGGTGAACTTTTGTACTATGAAAATCATGCCCGGTCAACTTTTGTATTGGGAAAGTCATGCCCGGTGAACTTTTGTATTGGGAAAGTCATGCCCGGTGAACTTTTGTACTGGGAAAGTCATGCCCGGTGAACTTTTGTATTGGGAAAGTCATGCCCGGTGAACTTTTGTATTGGGAAAGTCATGCCCGGTGAACTTTTGTATTGGGAAAGTCATGCCCGGTGAAATTTTGTACTGGGAAAGTCATGCCCGGTGAACTTTTGTACTATGAAAATCATGCCCGGTCAACTTTTGTATTGGGAAAGTCATGCCCGGTGATCTTTGGTACTGGGAAAGTCATACCCGGTCAACTTTTGTATTGGGAAAGTCATGCCCGGTGAACTTTTGTATTGGGAAAGTCATGCCCGGTGAACTTTTGTGTTGGGAAAGCCATGCCCGGTCAACTTTTGTATGGGAAAATCATGCCAGGTGAACTTTTGTATTGGGAAAGTCATGCCCGGTGAACTTTTGCATGGGAAAAGTCATGCCCGGTGAACTTTTGTATGGGAAAAGTCATGCCCGGTAAACTTTTGTATTGGGAAAGTCATGCCCGGTGAACTTTTGTATTGGGAAAGTCATGCCCGGTGAACTTTTATATTGGGAAAGTCATGCCCGGTCAACTTTTGTATTGGGAAAGTCATGCCCGGTGATCTTTTGTACTGGGAAAGTCATGCCCGGTGAAATTTTGTATGGGAAAAGTCATGCCCGGTGAACTTTTGTATTGGGAAAGTCATGCCCGGTCAACTTTTGTATTAGGAAAGTCATGCCCGGTGATCTTTTGTACTGGGAAAGTCATGCCCGGTGAACTTTTGTATTGGGAAAGTCATGCCCGGTGAACTTTTGTACTGGGAAAGTCATGCCCGGTGAACTTTTGTATTGGGAAAGTCATGCCCGGTCAACTTTTGTATTGGGAAAGTCATGCCCGGTCAACTTTTGTATTGGGAAAGTCATGCCCGGTGAACTTTTGTATTGGGAAAGTCATGCCCGGTGAACTTATGTATTGGGAAAGTCATGCCCGGTGAACTTTTGTATTGGGAAAGTCATGCCCGGTGAACTTTTGTACTGGGAAAGTCATGCCCGGTGAACTTTTGTATTGGGAAAGTCATGCCCTATGAACTTTTGTATTGGGAAAGTCATGCCCAGTGAACTTTTGTATTGGGAAAGTCATGCCCGGTGATCTTTTGTATTGGGAAAGTCATGCCCGGTGATCTTTTGTATTGGGAAAGTCATGCCCGGTGAACTTTTGTACTGGGAAAGTCATGCCCGGGGAACTTTTGTATTGGGAAAGTCATGCCCGGTGAACTTTTGTATTGGGAAAGTCATGCCCGGTCAACTTTTGTATTGGGAAAGTCATGCCCGGTGATCTTTTGTACTGGGAAAGTCATGCCCGGTGAACTTTTGTATTGGGAAAGTCATGCCCGGTGAACTTTTGTACTGGGAAAGTCATGCCCGGTGAACTTTTGTATTGGGAAAGTCATGCCCGGTCAACTTTTGTATTGGGAAAGTCATGCCCGGTCAACTTTTGTATTGGGAAAGTCATGCCCGGTGAACTTTTGTATTGGGAAAGTCATGCCCGGTGAACTTATGTATTGGGAAAGTCATGCCCGGTGAACTTTTGTATTGGGAAAGTCATGCCCGGTGAACTTTTGTACTGGGAAAGTCATGCCCGGTGAACTTTTGTATTGGGAAAGTCATGCCCTATGAACTTTTGTATTGGGAAAGTCATGCCCAGTGAACTTTTGTATTGGGAAAGTCATGCCCGGTGATCTTTTGTATTGGGAAAGTCATGCCCGGTGATCTTTTGTATTGGGAAAGTCATGCCCGGTGAACTTTTGTACTGGGAAAGTCATGCCCGGGGAACTTTTGTATTGGGAAAGTCATGCCCGGTGAACTTTTGTATTGGGAAAGTCATGCCCGGTCAACTTTTGTATTGGGAAAGTCATGCCCGGTGATCTTTTGTACTGGGAAAGTCATGCCCGGTGAACTTTTGTATTGGGAAAGTCATCTCCGGTGAACTTTTGTATTGGGAAAGTCATGCCCGGTGATCTTTTGTATTGGGAAAGTCATCTCCGGTGAACTTTTGTATTGGGAAAGTCATCTCCGGTGAACTTTTGTATGGGAAAAGTCATCTCCGGTGAACTTTTGTATTGGGAAAGTCATCTCCGGTGAACTTTTGTATGGGAAAAGTCATCTCCGGTGAACTTTTGTATTGGGAAAGTCATCTCCGGTGAACTTTTGTATGGGAAAAGTCATCTCCGGGGAACATTTGTACTGGGAAAGTCATGCCCGGTCAACTTTTGTATTGGGAAAGTCATGCCCGGTGAACTTTTGTACTGGGAAAGTCATGCCCGGGGAACTTTTGTATTGGGAAAGTCATGCCCGGTGAACTTTTGTATTGGGAAAGTCATGCCCGGTCAACTTTTGTATTGGGAAAGTCATGCCCGGTGATCTTTTGTACTGGGAAAGTCATGCCCGGGGAACTTTTGTATTGGGAAAGTCATGCCCGGTGAACTTTTGTATTGGGAAAGTCATGCCCGGTGAACTTTTGTATTGGGAAAGTCATGCCCGGTGAACTTTTGTATTGGGAAAGTCATGCCCGGTGATCTTTTGTATTGGGAAAGTCATCTCCGGTGAACTTTTGTATTGGGAAAGTCATCTCCGGTGAACTTTTGTATGGGAAAAGTCATCTCCGGTGAACTTTTGTATTGGGAAAGTCATCTCCGGTGAACTTTTGTATGGGAAAAGTCATCTCCGGTGAACTTTTGTATTGGGAAAGTCATCTCCGGTGAACTTTTGTATGGGAAAGTCATCTCCGGTCAACTTTTGTATTGGGAAAGTCATGCCCGGTGAACTTTTGTATGGGAAAAGTCATCTCCGGGGAACATTTGTACTGGGAAAGTCATGCCCGGTCAACTTTTGTATTGGGAAATGTACTGGGTAAGTCATGCCCGGTCAACTTTTGTATTGGGAAAGTCATGCCCGGTCAACTTTTGTATTGGGAAAGTCATGCCCGGTGAACTTTTGTATTGGGAAAGTCATGCCCGGTGAACTTTTGTATTGGGAAAGTCATGCCCGGTGAACTTTTGTACTGGGAAAGTCATGCCCGGTGAACTTTTGTATTGGGAAAGTCATGCCCGGTGAACTTTTGTATTGGGAAAGTCATGCCCGGTGAACTTTTGTACTGGGAAAGTCATGCCCGGTGAACTTTTGTGTTGGGAAAGCCATGCCCGGTCAACTTTTGTATGGGAAAATCATGCCAGGTGAACTTTTGTATTGGGAAAGTCATGCCCGGTGAACTTTTGCATGGGAAAAGTCATGCCCGGTGAACTTTTGTATGGGAAAAGTCATGCCCGGTAAACTTTTGTATTGGGAAAGTCATGCCCGGTGAACTTTTGTATTGGGAAAGTCATGCCCGGTGAACTTTTATATTGGGAAAGTCATGCCCGGTCAACTTTTGTATTGGGAAAGTCATGCCCGGTGATCTTTTGTACTGGGAAAGTCATGCCCGGTGAAATTTTGTATGGGAAAAGTCATGCCCGGTGAACTTTTGTATTGGGAAAGTCATGCCCGGTCAACTTTTGTATTAGGAAAGTCATGCCCGGTGATCTTTTGTACTGGGAAAGTCATGCCCGGTGAACTTTTGTATTGGGAAAGTCATGCCCGGTGAACTTTTGTACTGGGAAAGTCATGCCCGGTGAACTTTTGTATTGGGAAAGTCATGCCCGGTCAACTTTTGTATTGGGAAAGTCATGCCCGGTCAACTTTTGTATTGGGAAAGTCATGCCCGGTAAACTTTTGTATTGGGAAAGTCATGCCCGGTGAACTTATGTATTGGGAAAGTCATGCCCGGTGAACTTTTGTATTGGGAAAGTCATGCCCGGTGAACTTTTGTACTGGGAAAGTCATGCCCGGTGAACTTTTGTATTGGGAAAGTCATGCCCTATGAACTTTTGTATTGGGAAAGTCATGCCCAGTGAACTTTTGTATTGGGAAAGTCATGCCCGGTGATCTTTTGTATTGGGAAAGTCATGCCCGGTGATCTTTTGTATTGGGAAAGTCATGCCCGGTGAACTTTTGTACTGGGAAAGTCATGCCCGGGGAACTTTTGTATTGGGAAAGTCATGCCCGGTGAACTTTTGTATTGGGAAAGTCATGCCCGGTCAACTTTTGTATTGGGAAAGTCATGCCCGGTGATCTTTTGTACTGGGAAAGTCATGCCCGGTGAACTTTTGTATTGGGAAAGTCATGCCCGGTGAACTTTTGTATTGGGAAAGTCATGCCCGGTGAACTTTTGTATTGGGAAAGTCATGCCCGGTGAACTTTTGTACTGGGAAAGTCATGCCCGGTGAACTTTTGTATTGGGAAAGTCATGCCCGGTCAACTTTTGTATTGGGAAAGTCATGCCCGGTCAACTTTTGTATTGGGAAAGTCATGCCCGGTGAACTTTTGTATTGGGAAAGTCATGCCCGGTGAACTTTTGTTTTGGGAAAGTCATGCCCGGTGAACTTTTGTATTGGGAAAGTCATGCCCGGTGAACTTTTGTACTGGGAAAGTCATGCCCGGTGAACTTTTGTATTGGGAAAGTCATGCCCTATGAACTTTTGTATTGGGAAAGTCATGCCCGGTGAACTTTTGTATTGGGAAAGTCATGCCCGGTGATCTTTTGTATTGGGAAAGTCATGCCCGGTGATCTTTTGTATTGGGAAAGTCATGCCCGGTGAACTTTTGTACTGGGAAAGTCATGCCCGGTGAACGTTTGTATTGGGAAAGTCATGCCCGGTCAACTTTTGTATTGGGAAAGTCATGCCCGGTCAACTTTTGTATTGGGAAAGTCATGCCCGGCGATCTTTTGTACTGGGAAAGTCATGCCCGGTGAACTTTTGTATTGGGAAAGTCATGCCCGGTGAACTTTTGTATTGGGAAAGTCATGCCCGGTGAACTTTTGTACTGGGAAAGTCATGCCCGGTGCACTTTTGTATTGGGAAAGTCATGCCCGGTGAACTTTTGTATTGAGAAAGTCATGCCCGGTCAACTTTTGTATGGAAAAGTCATGCCCCGTGAACTTTTGTATTGGGAAAGTCATGCCCGGTGAACTTTTGTATTGGGACAGTCATGCCCGGTGAACTTTTGTATTGGGAAAGTCATGCCCGGTGAACTTTTGTATTAGGAAAGTCATGCCCGGTGAACTTTTGTATTGGGAAAGTCATGCCCGGTGAACTTTTGTACTGGGAAAGTCATGCCCGGTGAACTTTTGTATGGGAAAAGTCATGCCCGGTGAACTTTTGTATGGGAAAAGTCATGCCTGGTGAACTTTTGTATGGGAAAAGTCATGCCCGGTGAACTTTTGTACTGGGAAAGTCATGCCCGGTCAACTTTTGTATTGGGAAAGTCATGCCCGGTGATCTTTTGTACTGGGAAAGTCATGCCCGGTCAACTTTTGTATTGGGAAAGTCATGCCCGGTGATCTTTTGTACTGGGAAAGACATGCCCGGTGAACTTTTGTACAGGGAAAGTCATGCCCGGTGATCTTTTGTACTGGGAAAGTCATGCCCGGTGAACTTTTGCATTGGGAAAGTCATGCCCGGTGAACTTTTGTATTGGGAAAGTCATGCCCGGTCAACTTTTGTATTGGGAAAGTCATGCCCTTGTATTGGGAAAGTCATGCCCGGTGAACTTTTGTATTGGGAAAGTCATGCCCGGTGAACTTTTGTATTGGGAAAGTCATGACCGGTCAACTTTTGTATTGGGAAAGTCATACCCGGTGATCTTTTGTACTGGGAAAGTCATGCCCGGTGAACTTTTGTATTGGGAAAGTCATGCCCGGTGAACTTTTGTATGGGAAAGTCATGCCCGGTGAACTTTTGTATTGGGAAAGTCATGCCCGGTGAACTTTTGTATTGGGAAAGTCATGCCCGGTCAACTTTTGTATGGGAAAAGTCATGCCCGGTGAACTTTTGTATTGGGAAAGTCATGCCCGGTGAACTTTTGTATTGGGAAAGTCATGCCCGGTGAAATTTTGTACTGGGAAAGTCATGCCCGGTGAACTTTTGTACTATGAAAATCATGCCTGGTCAACTTTTGTATTGGGAAAGTCATGCCCGGTGATCTTTGGTACTGGGAAAGTCATGCCCGGTCAACTTTTGTATTGGGAAAGTCATGCCCGGTGAACTTTTGTATTGGGAAAGTCATGCCCGGTGAACTTTTGTGTTGGGAAAGCCATGCCCGGTCAACTTTTGTATGGGAAAATCATGCCCGGTGAACTTTTTTATTGGGAAAGTCATGCCCGGTGAACTTTTGCATGGGAAAAGTCATGCCCGGTGAACTTTTGTATGGGAAAAGTCATGCCCGGTGAACTTTTGTATTGGGAAAGTCATGCCCGGTGAACTTTTGTATTGGGAAAGTCATGCCCGGTGAACTTTTGTATTGGGAAAGTCATGCCCGGTCAACTTTTGTATTGGGAAAGTCATGTCCGGTGATCTTTTGTACTGGGAAAGTCATGCCCGGTGAACTTTTGTATGGGAAAAGTCATGCCCGGTGAACTTTTGTATTGGGAAAGTCATGCCCGGTCAACTTTTGTATTGGGAAAGTCATGCCCGGTGATCTTTTGTACTGGGAAAGTCATGCCCGGTGAACTTTTGTATTGGGAAAGTCATGCCCGGTGAACTTTTGTACTGGGAAAGTCATGCCCGGTGAACTTTTGTATTGGGAAAGTCATGCCCGGTCAACTTTTGTATTGGGAAAGTCATGCCCGGTCAACTTTTGTATTAGGAAAGTCATGCCCGGTGAACTTTTGTATTGGGAAAGTCATGCCCGGTGAACTTTTGTATTGGGAAAGTCATGCCCGGTGAACTTTTGTATTGGGAAAGTCATGCCCGGTGAACTTTTGTACTGGGAAAGTCATGCCCGGTGAACTTTTGTATTGGGAAAGTCATGCCCGGTGAACTTTTGTATTGGGAAAGTCATGCCCGGTGAACTTTTGTATTGGGAAAGTCATGCCTTATGAACTTTTGTATTGGGAAAGTCATGCCCGGTGAACTTTTGTATTGGGAAAGTCATGCCCGGTGAACTTTTGTATTGGGAAAGTCATGCCCGGTGAACTTTTGTATTGGGAAAGTCATGCCCGGTGAACTTTTGTATTGGGAAAGTCATGCCCGGTGAACTTTTGTATTGGGAAAGTCATGCCCGGTGAACTTTTGTATTGGGAAAGTCATGCCCGGTGAACTTTTGTACTGGGAAAGTCATGCCCGGTGAACTTTTGTATTGGGAAAGTCATGCCCGGTCAACTTTTGTATTGGGAAAGTCATGCCCGCTCAACTTTTGTATTGGGAAAGTCATACCCGGTGATCTTTTGTACTGGGAAAGTCATGCCCGGTGAACTTTTGTATTGGGAAAGTCATGCCCGGTGAACTTTTGTATTGGGAAAGTCATGCCCGGTGAACTTTTGTACTGGGAAAGTCATGCCCGGTGAACTTTTGTATTGGGAAAGTCATGCCCGGTTAACTTTTGTATTGGGAAAGTCATGCCCGGTGAACTTTTGTACTGGGAAAGTCATGCCCGGTGAAGTTTGTATTGGGAAAGTCATGCCCGGTGAACATTTGTACTGGGAAAGTCATGCCCGGTCAACTTTTGTATTGGGAAAGTCATGCCCGGTGATCTTTTGTATTGGGAAAGTCATGCCCGGTGATCTTTTGTATTGGGAAAGTCATGCCCGGTGAACTTTTGTATTGGGAAAGTCATGCCCGGTGAACTTTTGTATTGGGAAAGTCATCTCCGGTGAACTTTTGTATTGGGAAAGTCATGCCCGGTGAACTTTTATATTGGGAAAGTCATGCCCGGTGAACTTTTGTTTTGGGAAAGTCATGCCCGGTCAACTTTTGTATTGGGAAAGTCATGCCCGGTGAACTTTTGTATTGGGAAAGTCGTGCCCGGTGAACTTTTGTATTGGGAAAGTCATGCCCGGTGAACTTTTGTATTGGGAAAGTCATCTCCGGTGAACTTTTGTATTGGGAAAGTCATCTCCGGTGAACTTTTGTATGGGAAAAGTCATCTCCGGTGAACTTTTGTATTGGGAAAGTCATGCCCGGTGAACTTTTGTATGGGAAAAGTCATCTCCGGTGAACTTTTGTATTGGGAAAGTCATCTCCGGTGAACTTTTGTATGGGAAAAGTCATCTCCGGTGAACTTTTGTATTGGGAAAGTCATCTCCGGTGAACTTTTGTATTGGGAAAAGTCATCTCCGGTGAACTTTTGTATTGGGAAAGTCATCTCCGGTGAACTTTTGTATTGGGAAAGTCATCTCCGGTGAACTTTTGTATGGGAAAAGTCATCTCCGGTGAACTTTTGTATTGGGAAAGTCATCTCCGGTGAACTTTTGTATTGGGAAAGTCATCTCCGGTGAACTTTTGTATTGGGAAAGTCATCTCCGGTGAACTTTTGTATGGGAAAAGTCATCTCCGGTGAACTTTTGTATTGGGAAAGTCATGCCCGGTGAACTTTTGTATAGGGAAAGTCATGCCCGGTGAACTTTTATATTGGGAAAGTCATCTCCGGTGAACTTTTGTATTGGGAAAGTCATCTCCGGTGAACTTTTGTATGGGAAAAGTCATCTCCGGTGAACTTTTGTACTGGGAAAGTCATCTCCGGTGAACTTTTGTATTGGGAAAGTCATCTCCGGTGAACTTTTGTATTGGGAAAGTCATCTCCGGTGAACTTTTGTATGGGAAAAGTCATCTCCGGTGAACTTTTGTATTGGGAAAGTCATCTCCGGTGAACTTTTGTATGGGAAAAGTCATCTCCGGTGAACTTTTGTATTGGGAAAGTCATCTCCGGTGAACTTTTGTATGGGAAAAGTCATCTCCGGTGAACTTTTGTATGGGAAAAGTCATCTCCGGTGAACTTTTGTATTGGGAAAGTCATCTCCGGTGAACTTTTGTATTGGGAAAGTCATGCCCGGTGAACTTTTGTATGGGAAAAGTCATCTCCGGTGAACTTTTGTATTGGGAAAGTCGTGCCCGGTGAACTTTTGTATTGGGAAAGTCATGCCCGGTGAACTTTTATATTGGGAAAGTCATCTCCGGTGAACTTTTGTATTGGGAAAGTCGTGCCCGGTGAACTTTTGTATTGGGAAAGTCATGCCCGGTGAACTTTTGTATTGGAAAAGTCATCTCCGGTGAACTTTTGTATTGGGAAAGTCATGCCCGGTGAACTTTTATATTGGGAAAGTCATGCCCGGTGAACTTTTGTATTGGGAAAGTCATGCCCGGTGAACTTTTGTATTGGGAAAGTCATGCCCGGTGAACTTTTGTATTGGGAAAGTCATGCCCGGTGAACTTATGTATGGGAAAAGTCATCTCCGGTGAACTTTTGTATTGGGAAAGTCGTGCCCGGTGAACTTTTGTATTGGGAAAGTCATGCCCGGTAAACTTTTATATTGGGAAAGTCATCTCCGGTGAACTTTTGTATTGGGAAAGTCATCTCCGGTGAACTTTTGTATGGGAAAAGTCATCTCCGGTGAACTTTTGTATTGGGAAAGTCATCTCCGGTGAACTTTTGTATTGGGAAAGTCATCTCCGGTGAACTTTTGTATTGGGAAAGTCATCTCCGGTGAACTTTTGTATTGGGAAAGTCATCACCGGTGAACTTTTGTATTGGGAAAGTCATCTCCGGTGAACTTTTGTATTGGGAAAGTCATCTCCGGTGAACTTTTGTATTGGGAAAGTCATCTCCGGTGAACTTTTGTATGGGAAAAGTCATCTCCGGTGAACTTTTGTATTGGGAAAGTCATCTCCGATGAACTTTTGTATGGGAAAAGTCATCTCCGGTGAACTTTTGTATTGGGAAAGTCATCTCCGGTGAACTTTTGTATGGGAAAAGTCATCTCCGGTGAACTTTTGTATTGGGAAAGTCATCTCCGGTGAACTTTTGTATGGGAAAAGTCATCTCCGGTGAACTTTTGTATTGGGAAAGTCATCTCCGGTGAACTTTTGTATTGGGAAAGTCATCTCCGGTGAACTTTTGTATGGGAAAAGTCATCTCCGGTGAACTTTTGTATTGGGAAAGTCATGCCCGGTGAACTTTTGTATTGGGAAAGTCATCTCCGGTGAACTTTTGTATGGGAAAAGTCATCTCCGGTGAACTTTTGTATTGGGAAAGTCATCTCCGGTGAACTTTTGTATTGGGAAAGTCATGCCCGGTGAACTTTTGTATTGGGAAAGTCATGCCCAGTGAACTTTTGTATTGGGAAAGTCATCTCCGGTGAACTTTTGTATGGGAAAAGTCATCTCCGGTGAACTTTTGTATTGGGAAAGTCATCTCCGGTGAACTTTTGTATGGGAAAAGTCATCTCCGGTGAACTTTTGTATTGGGAAAGTCATCTCCGGTGAACTTTTGTATTGGGAAAGTCATCTCCGGTGAACTTTTGTATGGGAAAAGTCATCTCCGGTGAACTTTTGTATTGGGAAAGTCATGCCCGGTGAACTTTTGTATTGGGAAAGTCATCTCCGGTGAACTTTTGTATTGGGAAAGTCATCTCCGGTGAACTTTTGTATTGGGAAAGTCATCTCCGGTGAACTTTTGTATTGGGAAAGTCATCTCCGGTGAACTTTTGTATGGGAAAAGTCATCTCCGGTGAACTTTTGTATTGGGAAAGTCATCTCCGGTGAACTTTTGTATGGGAAAAGTCATATCGGGTGAACTTTTGTATTGGGAAAGTCATCTCCGGTGAACTTTTGTATGGGAAAAGTCATCTCCGGTGAACTTTTGTATTGGGAAAGTCATCTCCGGTGAACTTTTGTATTAGGAAAGTCATCTCCGGTGAACTTTTGTATGGGAAAAGTCATCTCCGGTGAACTTTTGTATTGGGAAAGTCATCTCCGGTGAACTTTTGTATGGGAAAATTCATCTCCGGTGAACTTTTGTATTGGGAAAGTCATCTCCGGTGAACTTTTGTATTGGGAAAGTCATCTCCGGTGAACTTTTGTATGGGAAAAGTCATCTCCGGTGAACTTTTGTATTGGGAAAGTCATCTCCGGTGAACTTTTGTATTGGGAAAGTCATCTCCGGTGAACTTTTGTATGGGAAAAGTCATCTCCGGTGAACTTTTGTATTGGGAAAGTCATCTCCGGTGAACTTTTGTATGGGAAAAGTCATCTCCGGTGAACTTTTGTATTGGGAAAGTCATCTCCGGTGAACTTTTGTATGGGAAAGTCATCTCCGGTCAACTTTTGTATTGGGAAAGTCATGCCCGGTGAACTTTTGTATGGGAAAAGTCATCTCCGGGGAACATTTGTACTGGGAAAGTCATGCCCGGTCAACTTTTGTATTGGGAAATGTACTGGGTAAGTCATGCCCGGTCAACTTTTGTATTGGGAAAGTCATGCCCGGTCAACTTTTGTATTGGGAAAGTCATGCCCGGTGAACTTTTGTATTGGGAAAGTCATGCCCGGTGAACTTTTGTATTGGGAAAGTCATGCCCGGTGAACTTTTGTACTGGGAAAGTCATGCCCGGTGAACTTTTGTATTGGGAAAGTCATGCCCGGTGAACTTTTGTATTGGGAAAGTCATGCCCGGTGAACTTTTGTACTGGGAAAGTCATGCCCGGTGAACTTTTGTATTGGGAAAGTCATGCCCGGTGAACTTTTGTATTGGGAAAGTCATGCCCGGTGAACTTTTGTATTGGGAAAGTCATGCCCGGTGAAATTTTGTACTAGGAAAGTCATGCCCGGTGAACTTTTGTACTATGAAAATCATGCCCGGTCAACTTTTGTATTGGGAAAGTCATGCCCGGTGATCTTTGGTACTGGGAAAGTCATACCCGGTCAACTTTTGTATTGGGAAAGTCATGCCCGGTGAACTTTTGTATTGGGAAAGTCATGCCCGGTGAACTTTTGTGTTGGGAAAGCCATGCCCGGTCAACTTTTGTATGGGAAAATCATGCCAGGTGAACTTTTGTATTGGGAAAGTCATGCCCGGTGAACTTTTGCATGGGAAAAGTCATGCCCGGTGAACTTTTGTATGGGAAAAGTCATGCCCGGTAAACTTTTGTATTGGGAAAGTCATGCCCGGTGAACTTTTGTATTGGGAAAGTCATGCCCGGTGAACTTTTATATTGGGAAAGTCATGCCCGGTCAACTTTTGTATTGGGAAAGTCATGCCCGGTGATCTTTTGTACTGGGAAAGTCATGCCCGGTGAAATTTTGTATGGGAAAAGTCATGCCCGGTGAACTTTTGTATTGGGAAAGTCATGCCCGGTCAACTTTTGTATTAGGAAAGTCATGCCCGGTGATCTTTTGTACTGGGAAAGTCATGCCCGGTGAACTTTTGTATTGGGAAAGTCATGCCCGGTGAACTTTTGTACTGGGAAAGTCATGCCCGGTGAACTTTTGTATTGGGAAAGTCATGCCCGGTCAACTTTTGTATTGGGAAAGTCATGCCCGGTCAACTTTTGTATTGGGAAAGTCATGCCCGGTGAACTTTTGTATTGGGAAAGTCATGCCCGGTGAACTTATGTATTGGGAAAGTCATGCCCGGTGAACTTTTGTATTGGGAAAGTCATGCCCGGTGAACTTTTGTACTGGGAAAGTCATGCCCGGTGAACTTTTGTATTGGGAAAGTCATGCCCTATGAACTTTTGTATTGGGAAAGTCATGCCCAGTGAACTTTTGTATTGGGAAAGTCATGCCCGGTGATCTTTTGTATTGGGAAAGTCATGCCCGGTGATCTTTTGTATTGGGAAAGTCATGCCCGGTGAACTTTTGTACTGGGAAAGTCATGCCCGGGGAACTTTTGTATTGGGAAAGTCATGCCCGGTGAACTTTTGTATTGGGAAAGTCATGCCCGGTCAACTTTTGTATTGGGAAAGTCATGCCCGGTGATCTTTTGTACTGGGAAAGTCATGCCCGGTGAACTTTTGTATTGGGAAAGTCATGCCCGGTGAACTTTTGTATTGGGAAAGTCATGCCCGGTGAACTTTTGTATTGGGAAAGTCATGCCCGGTGAACTTTTGTATTGGGAAAGTCATGCCCGGTGATCTTTTGTATTGGGAAAGTCATCTCCGGTGAACTTTTGTATTGGGAAAGTCATCTCCGGTGAACTTTTGTATGGGAAAAGTCATCTCCGGTGAACTTTTGTATTGGGAAAGTCATCTCCGGTGAACTTTTGTATGGGAAAAGTCATCTCCGGTGAACTTTTGTATTGGGAAAGTCATCTCCGGTGAACTTTTGTATGGGAAAGTCATCTCCGGTCAACTTTTGTATTGCGAAAGTCATGCCCGGTGAACTTTTGTATGGGAAAAGTCATCTCCGGGGAACATTTGTACTGGGAAAGTCATGCCCGGTCAACTTTTGTATTGGGAAATGTACTGGGTAAGTCATGCCCGGTCAACTTTTGTATTGGGAAAGTCATGCCCGGTCAACTTTTGTATTGGGAAAGTCATGCCCGGTGAACTTTTGTATTGGGAAAGTCATGCCCGGTGAACTTTTGTATTGGGAAAGTCATGCCCGGTGAACTTTTGTACTGGGAAAGTCATGCCCGGTGAACTTTTGTATTGGGAAAGTCATGCCCGGTGAACTTTTGTATTGGGAAAGTCATGCCCGGTGAACTTTTGTACTGGGAAAGTCATGCCCGGTGAACTTTTGTATTGGGAAAGTCATGCCCGGTGAACTTTTGTATTGGGAAAGTCATGCCCGGTGAACTTTTGTATTGGGAAAGTCATGCCCGGTGAAATTTTGTACTGGGAAAGTCATGCCCGGTGAACTTTTGTACTATGAAAATCATGCCCGGTCAACTTTTGTATTGGGAAAGTCATGCCCGGTGATCTTTGGTACTGGGAAAGTCATACCCGGTCAACTTTTGTATTGGGAAAGTCATGCCCGGTGAACTTTTGTATTGGGAAAGTCATGCCCGGTGAACTTTTGTGTTGGGAAAGCCATGCCCGGTCAACTTTTGTATGGGAAAATCATGCCAGGTGAACTTTTGTATTGGGAAAGTCATGCCCGGTGAACTTTTGCATGGGAAAAGTCATGCCCGGTGAACTTTTGTATGGGAAAAGTCATGCCCGGTAAACTTTTGTATTGGGAAAGTCATGCCCGGTGAACTTTTGTATTGGGAAAGTCATGCCCGGTGAACTTTTATATTGGGAAAGTCATGCCCGGTCAACTTTTGTATTGGGAAAGTCATGCCCGGTGATCTTTTGTACTGGGAAAGTCATGCCCGGTGAAATTTTGTATGGGAAAAGTCATGCCCGGTGAACTTTTGTATTGGGAAAGTCATGCCCGGTCAACTTTTGTATTAGGAAAGTCATGCCCGGTGATCTTTTGTACTGGGAAAGTCATGCCCGGTGAACTTTTGTATTGGGAAAGTCATGCCCGGTGAACTTTTGTACTGGGAAAGTCATGCCCGGTGAACTTTTGTATTGGGAAAGTCATGCCCGGTCAACTTTTGTATTGGGAAAGTCATGCCCGGTCAACTTTTGTATTGGGAAAGTCATGCCCGGTGAACTTTTGTATTGGGAAAGTCATGCCCGGTGAACTTATGTATTGGGAAAGTCATGCCCGGTGAACTTTTGTATTGGGAAAGTCATGCCCGGTGAACTTTTGTACTGGGAAAGTCATGCCCGGTGAACTTTTGTATTGGGAAAGTCATGCCCTATGAACTTTTGTATTGGGAAAGTCATGCCCAGTGAACTTTTGTATTGGGAAAGTCATGCCCGGTGATCTTTTGTATTGGGAAAGTCATGCCCGGTGATCTTTTGTATTGGGAAAGTCATGCCCGGTGAACTTTTGTACTGGGAAAGTCATGCCCGGGGAACTTTTGTATTGGGAAAGTCATGCCCGGTGAACTTTTGTATTGGGAAAGTCATGCCCGGTCAACTTTTGTATTGGGAAAGTCATGCCCGGTGATCTTTTGTACTGGGAAAGTCATGCCCGGTGAACTTTTGTATTGGGAAAGTCATGCCCGGTGAACTTTTGTACTGGGAAAGTCATGCCCGGTGAACTTTTGTATTGGGAAAGTCATGCCCGGTCAACTTTTGTATTGGGAAAGTCATGCCCGGTCAACTTTTGTATTGGGAAAGTCATGCCCGGTGAACTTTTGTATTGGGAAAGTCATGCCCGGTGAACTTATGTATTGGGAAAGTCATGCCCGGTGAACTTTTGTATTGGGAAAGTCATGCCCGGTGAACTTTTGTACTGGGAAAGTCATGCCCGGTGAACTTTTGTATTGGGAAAGTCATGCCCTATGAACTTTTGTATTGGGAAAGTCATGCCCAGTGAACTTTTGTATTGGGAAAGTCATGCCCGGTGATCTTTTGTATTGGGAAAGTCATGCCCGGTGATCTTTTGTATTGGGAAAGTCATGCCCGGTGAACTTTTGTACTGGGAAAGTCATGCCCGGGGAACTTTTGTATTGGGAAAGTCATGCCCGGTGAACTTTTGTATTGGGAAAGTCATGCCCGGTCAACTTTTGTATTGGGAAAGTCATGCCCGGTGATCTTTTGTACTGGGAAAGTCATGCCCGGTGAACTTTTGTATTGGGAAAGTCATGCCCGGTGAACTTTTGTATTGGGAAAGTCATGCCCGGTGAACTTTTGTATTGGGAAAGTCATGCCCGGTGAACTTTTGTATTGGGAAAGTCATGCCCGGTGATCTTTTGTATTGGGAAAGTCATCTCCGGTGAACTTTTGTATTGGGAAAGTCATCTCCGGTGAACTTTTGTATGGGAAAAGTCATCTCCGGTGAACTTTTGTATTGGGAAAGTCATCTCCGGTGAACTTTTGTATGGGAAAAGTCATCTCCGGTGAACTTTTGTATTGGGAAAGTCATCTCCGGTGAACTTTTGTATGGGAAAGTCATCTCCGGTCAACTTTTGTATTGGGAAAGTCATGCCCGGTGAACTTTTGTATGGGAAAAGTCATCTCCGGGGAACATTTGTACTGGGAAAGTCATGCCCGGTCAACTTTTGTATTGGGAAATGTACTGGGTAAGTCATGCCCGGTCAACTTTTGTATTGGGAAAGTCATGCCCGGTCAACTTTTGTATTGGGAAAGTCATGCCCGGTGAACTTTTGTATTGGGAAAGTCATGCCCGGTGAACTTTTGTATTGGGAAAGTCATGCCCGGTGAACTTTTGTACTGGGAAAGTCATGCCCGGTGAACTTTTGTATTGGGAAAGTCATGCCCGGTGAACTTTTGTATTGGGAAAGTCATGCCCGGTGAACTTTTGTACTGGGAAAGTCATGCCCGGTGAACTTTTGTGTTGGGAAAGCCATGCCCGGTCAACTTTTGTATGGGAAAATCATGCCAGGTGAACTTTTGTATTGGGAAAGTCATGCCCGGTGAACTTTTGCATGGGAAAAGTCATGCCCGGTGAACTTTTGTATGGGAAAAGTCATGCCCGGTAAACTTTTGTATTGGGAAAGTCATGCCCGGTGAACTTTTGTATTGGGAAAGTCATGCCCGGTGAACTTTTATATTGGGAAAGTCATGCCCGGTCAACTTTTGTATTGGGAAAGTCATGCCCGGTGATCTTTTGTACTGGGAAAGTCATGCCCGGTGAAATTTTGTATGGGAAAAGTCATGCCCGGTGAACTTTTGTATTGGGAAAGTCATGCCCGGTCAACTTTTGTATTAGGAAAGTCATGCCCGGTGATCTTTTGTACTGGGAAAGTCATGCCCGGTGAACTTTTGTATTGGGAAAGTCATGCCCGGTGAACTTTTGTACTGGGAAAGTCATGCCCGGTGAACTTTTGTATTGGGAAAGTCATGCCCGGTCAACTTTTGTATTGGGAAAGTCATGCCCGGTCAACTTTTGTATTGGGAAAGTCATGCCCGGTAAACTTTTGTATTGGGAAAGTCATGCCCGGTGAACTTATGTATTGGGAAAGTCATGCCCGGTGAACTTTTGTATTGGGAAAGTCATGCCCGGTGAACTTTTGTACTGGGAAAGTCATGCCCGGTGAACTTTTGTATTGGGAAAGTCATGCCCTATGAACTTTTGTATTGGGAAAGTCATGCCCAGTGAACTTTTGTATTGGGAAAGTCATGCCCGGTGATCTTTTGTATTGGGAAAGTCATGCCCGGTGATCTTTTGTATTGGGAAAGTCATGCCCGGTGAACTTTTGTACTGGGAAAGTCATGCCCGGGGAACTTTTGTATTGGGAAAGTCATGCCCGGTGAACTTTTGTATTGGGAAAGTCATGCCCGGTCAACTTTTGTATTGGGAAAGTCATGCCCGGTGATCTTTTGTACTGGGAAAGTCATGCCCGGTGAACTTTTGTATTGGGAAAGTCATGCCCGGTGAACTTTTGTATTGGGAAAGTCATGCCCGGTGAACTTTTGTATTGGGAAAGTCATGCCCGGTGAACTTTTGTACTGGGAAAGTCATGCCCGGTGAACTTTTGTATTGGGAAAGTCATGCCCGGTCAACTTTTGTATTGGGAAAGTCATGCCCGGTCAACTTTTGTATTGGGAAAGTCATGCCCGGTGAACTTTTGTATTGGGAAAGTCATGCCCGGTGAACTTTTGTTTTGGGAAAGTCATGCCCGGTGAACTTTTGTATTGGGAAAGTCATGCCCGGTGAACTTTTGTACTGGGAAAGTCATGCCCGGTGAACTTTTGTATTGGGAAAGTCATGCCCTATGAACTTTTGTATTGGGAAAGTCATGCCCGGTGAACTTTTGTATTGGGAAAGTCATGCCCGGTGATCTTTTGTATTGGGAAAGTCATGCCCGGTGATCTTTTGTATTGGGAAAGTCATGCCCGGTGAACTTTTGTACTGGGAAAGTCATGCCCGGTGAACGTTTGTATTGGGAAAGTCATGCCCGGTCAACTTTTGTATTGGGAAAGTCATGCCCGGTCAACTTTTGTATTGGGAAAGTCATGCCCGGCGATCTTTTGTACTGGGAAAGTCATGCCCGGTGAACTTTTGTATTGGGAAAGTCATGCCCGGTGAACTTTTGTATTGGGAAAGTCATGCCCGGTGAACTTTTGTACTGGGAAAGTCATGCCCGGTGCACTTTTGTATTGGGAAAGTCATGCCCGGTGAACTTTTGTATTGAGAAAGTCATGCCCGGTCAACTTTTGTATGGAAAAGTCATGCCCCGTGAACTTTTGTATTGGGAAAGTCATGCCCGGTGAACTTTTGTATTGGGACAGTCATGCCCGGTGAACTTTTGTATTGGGAAAGTCATGCCCGGTGAACTTTTGTATTAGGAAAGTCATGCCCGGTGAACTTTTGTATTGGGAAAGT
Organism: Musca autumnalis; assembly: GCF_047663935.1. Classification (NCBI taxonomy): domain Eukaryota; kingdom Metazoa; phylum Arthropoda; class Insecta; order Diptera; family Muscidae; genus Musca; species Musca autumnalis. The sequence goes on from NW_027411945.1 coordinate 63,985, forward strand.
CATGCCCGGTGAACTTTTGTACTGGGAAAGTCATGCCCGGTGAACTTTTGTATGGGAAAAGTCATGCCCGGTGAACTTTTGTATGGGAAAAGTCATGCCTGGTGAACTTTTGTATGGGAAAAGTCATGCCCGGTGAACTTTTGTACTGGGAAAGTCATGCCCGGTCAACATTTGTATTGGGAAAGTCATGCCCGGTGATCTTTTGTACTGGGAAAGTCATGCCCGGTCAACTTTTGTATTGGGAAAGTCATGCCCGGTGATCTTTTGTACTGGGAAAGACATGCCCGGTGAACTTTTGTACAGGGAAAGTCATGCCCGGTGATCTTTTGTACTGGGAAAGTCATGCCCGGTGAACTTTTGCATTGGGAAAGTCATGCCCGGTGAACTTTTGTATTGGGAAAGTCATGCCCGGTCAACTTTTGTATTGGGAAAGTCATGCCCTTGTATTGGGAAAGTCATGCCCGGTGAACTTTTGTATTGGGAAAGTCATGCCCGGTGAACTTTTGTATTGGGAAAGTCATGACCGGTCAACTTTTGTATTGGGAAAGTCATACCCGGTGATCTTTTGTACTGGGAAAGTCATGCCCGGTGAACTTTTGTATTGGGAAAGTCATGCCCGGTGAACTTTTGTATGGGAAAGTCATGCCCGGTGAACTTTTGTATTGGGAAAGTCATGCCCGGTGAACTTTTGTATTGGGAAAGTCATGCCCGGTCAACTTTTGTATGGGAAAAGTCATGCCCGGTGAACTTTTGTATTGGGAAAGTCATGCCCGGTGAACTTTTGTATTGGGAAAGTCATGCCCGGTGAAATTTTGTACTGGGAAAGTCATGCCCGGTGAACTTTTGTACTATGAAAATCATGCCTGGTCAACTTTTGTATTGGGAAAGTCATGCCCGGTGATCTTTGGTACTGGGAAAGTCATGCCCGGTCAACTTTTGTATTGGGAAAGTCATGCCCGGTGAACTTTTGTATTGGGAAAGTCATGCCCGGTGAACTTTTGTGTTGGGAAAGCCATGCCCGGTCAACTTTTGTATGGGAAAATCATGCCCGGTGAACTTTTTTATTGGGAAAGTCATGCCCGGTGAACTTTTGCATGGGAAAAGTCATGCCCGGTGAACTTTTGTATGGGAAAAGTCATGCCCGGTGAACTTTTGTATTGGGAAAGTCATGCCCGGTGAACTTTTGTATTGGGAAAGTCATGCCCGGTGAACTTTTGTATTGGGAAAGTCATGCCCGGTCAACTTTTGTATTGGGAAAGTCATGTCCGGTGATCTTTTGTACTGGGAAAGTCATGCCCGATGAACTTTTGTATGGGAAAAGTCATGCCCGGTGAACTTTTGTATTGGGAAAGTCATGCCCGGTCAACTTTTGTATTGGGAAAGTCATGCCCGGTGATCTTTTGTACTGGGAAAGTCATGCCCGGTGAACTTTTGTATTGGGAAAGTCATGCCCGGTGAACTTTTGTACTGGGAAAGTCATGCCCGGTGAACTTTTGTATTGGGAAAGTCATGCCCGGTGAACTTTTGTATTGGGAAAGTCATGCCCGGTGAACTTTTGTATTGGGAAAGTCATGCCTTATGAACTTTTGTATTGGGAAAGTCATGCCCGGTGAACTTTTGTATTGGGAAAGTCATGCCCGGTGAACTTTTGTATTGGGAAAGTCATGCCCGGTGAACTTTTGTATTGGGAAAGTCATGCCCGGTGAACTTTTGTATTGGGAAAGTCATGCCCGGTGAACTTTTGTATTGGGAAAGTCATGCCCGGTGAACTTTTGTATTGGGAAAGTCATGCCCGGTGAACTTTTGTACTGGGAAAGTCATGCCCGGTGAACTTTTGTATTGGGAAAGTCATGCCCGGTCAACTTTTGTATTGGGAAAGTCATGCCCGCTCAACTTTTGTATTGGGAAAGTCATACCCGGTGATCTTTTGTACTGGGAAAGTCATGCCCGGTGAACTTTTGTATTGGGAAAGTCATGCCCGGTGAACTTTTGTATTGGGAAAGTCATGCCCGGTGAACTTTTGTACTGGGAAAGTCATGCCCGGTGAACTTTTGTATTGGGAAAGTCATGCCCGGTTAACTTTTGTATTGGGAAAGTCATGCCCGGTGAACTTTTGTACTGGGAAAGTCATGCCCGGTGAAGTTTGTATTGGGAAAGTCATGCCCGGTGAACATTTGTACTGGGAAAGTCATGCCCGGTCAACTTTTGTATTGGGAAAGTCATGCCCGGTGATCTTTTGTATTGGGAAAGTCATGCCCGGTGATCTTTTGTATTGGGAAAGTCATGCCCGGTGAACATTTGTACTGGGAAAGTCATGCCCGGTCAACTTTTGTATTGGGAAAGTCATGCCCGGTGAACTTTTGTATTGGGAAAGTCATGCCCGGTGAAAATTTGTACTGGGAAAGTCATGCCCGGTCAACTTTTGTATTGGAAAAGTCATGCCCGGTGATCTTTTGTACTGGGAAAGTCATGCCCGGTGAACTTTTGTATTGGGAAAGTCATGCCCGGTGAACTTTTGTATTGGGAAAGTCATGCCCGGTGAACTTTTGTACTGGGAAAGTCATGCCCGGTGAACTTTTGTATTGGGAAAGTCATGCCCGGTGAAATTTTGTATTGGGAAAGTCATGCCCTATGAACTTTTGTATTGGGAAAGTCATGCCCGGTGAACTTTTGTATTGGGAAAGTCATGCCCGGTGAACTTTTGTATTGGGAAAGTCATGCCCGGTGAACTTTTGTATTGGGAAAGTCATGCCCGGTGAACTTTTGTACTGGGAAAGTCATGCCCGGTGAACTTTTGTATTGGGAAAGTCATGCCCGGTCAACTTTTGTATTGGGAAAGTCATGCCCGCTCAACTTTTGTATTGGGAAAGTCATACCCGGTGATCTTTTGTACTGGGAAAGTCATGCCCGGTGAACTTTTGTATTGGGAAAGTCATGCCCGGTGAACTTTTGTATTGGGAAAGTCATGCCCGCTGAACTTTTGTACTGGGAAAGTCATGCCCGGTGAACTTTTGTATTGGGAAAGTCATGCCCGGTTAACTTTTGTATTGGGAAAGTCATGCCCGGTGAACTTTTGTACTGGGAAAGTCATGCCCGGTGAAGTTTGTATTGGGAAAGTCATGCCCGGTGAACATTTGTACTGGGAAAGTCATGCCCGGTCAACTTTTGTATTGGGAAAGTCATGCCCGGTGATCTTTTGTATTGGGAAAGTCATGCCCGGTGATCTTTTGTATTGGGTAAGTCATGCCCGGTGAACATTTGTACTGGGAAAGTCATGCCCGGTCAACTTTTGTATTGGGAAAGTCATGCCCGGTGAAAATTTGTACTGGGAAAGTCATGCCCGGTCAACTTTTGTATTGGGAAAGTCATGCCCGGTGATCTTTTGTACTGGGAAAGTCATGCCCGGTGAACTTTTGTATTGGGAAAGTCATGCCCGGTGAACTTTTGTATTGGGAAAGTCATGCCCGGTGAACTTTTGTACTGGGAAAGTCATGCCCGGTGAACTTTTGTATTGGGAAAGTCATGCCCGGTGAAATTTTGTATTGGGAAAGTCATGCCCGGTGAACTTTTGTACTGGGAAAGTCATGCCCGGTGAACTTTTGTATTGAGAAAGTCATGCCCGGTGAACTTTTGTATTGGGAAAGTCACGCCCGGTGAACTTTTGTATTGGGAAAGTCATGCCCGGTCAACTTTTGTATTGGGAAATTCATGCCCGGTGAACTTTTGTATTGGGAAAGTCATGCCCGGTGAACTTTTGTATTGGGAAAGTCATGACCGGTCAACTTTTGTATTGGGAAAGTCATACCCGGTGATCTTTTGTACTGGGAAAGTCATGCCCGGTGAACTTTTGTATTGGGAAAGTCATGCCCGGTGAACTTTTGTATGGGAAAGTCATGCCCGGTGAACTTTTGTATTGGGAAAGTCATGCCCGGTGAACTTTTGTATTGGGAAAGTCATGCCCGGTCAACTTTTGTATGGGAAAAGTCATGCCCGGTAAACTTTTGTATTGGGAAAGTCATGCCCGGTGAACTTTTGTATTGGGAAAGTCATGCCCGGTGAAATTTTGTACTGGGAAAGTCATGCCCGGTGAACTTTTGTACTATGAAAATCATGCCTGGTCAACTTTTGTATTGGGAAAGTCATGCCCGGTGATCTTTGGTACTGGGAAAGTCATGCCCGGTCAACTTTTGTATTGGGAAAGTCATGCCCGGTGAACTTTTGTATTGGGAAAGTCATGCCCGGTGAACTTTTGTGTTGGGAAAGCCATGCCCGGTGAACTTTTTTATTGGGAAAGTCATGCCCGGTGAACTTTTGCATGGGAAAAGTCATGCCCGGTGAACTTTTGTATGGGAAAAGTCATGCCCGGTGAACTTTTGTATTGGGAAAGTCATGCCCGGTGAACTTTTGTATTGGGAAAGTCATGCCCGGTGAACTTTTGTATTGGGAAAGTCATGCCCGGTCAACTTTTGTATTGGGAAAGTCATGTCCGGTGATCTTTTGTACTGGGAAAGTCATGCCCGGTGAACTTTTGTATGGGAAAAGTCATGCCCGGTGAACTTTTGTATTGGGAAAGTCATGCCCGGTCAACTTTTGTATTGGGAAAGTCATGCCCGGTGATCTTTTGTACTGGGAAAGTCATGCCCGGTGAACTTTTGTATTGGGAAAGTCATGCCCGGTGAACTTTTGTACTGGGAAAGTCATGCCCGGTGAACTTTTGTATTGGGAAAGTCATGCCCGGTCAACTTTTGTATTGGGAAAGTCATGCCCGGTCAACTTTTGTATTAGGAAAGTCATGCCCGGTGAACTTTTGTATTGGGAAAGTCATGCCCGGTGAACTTTTGTATTGGGAAAGTCATGCCCGGTGAACTTTTGTATTGGGAAAGTCATGCCCGGTGAACTTTTGTACTGGGAAAGTCATGTCCGGTGAACTTTTGTATTGGGAAAGTCATGCCCGGTGAACTTTTGTATTGGGAAAGTCATGCCCGGTGAACTTTTGTATTGGGAAAGTCATGCCCTATGAACTTTTGTATTGGGAAAGTCATGCCCGGTGAACTTTTGTATTGGGAAAGTCATGCCCGGTGAACTTTTGTATTGGGAAAGTCATGCCCGGTGAACTTTTGTATTGGGAAAGTCATGCCCGGTGAACTTTTGTATTGGGTAAGTCATGCCCGGTGAACTTTTGTATTGGGAAAGTCATGCCCGGTGAACTCTTGTATTGGGAAAGTCATGCCCGGTGAACTTTTGTACTGGGAAAGTCATGCCCGGTGAACTTTTGTATTGGGAAAGTCATGCCCGGTCAACTTTTGTATTGGGAAAGTCATGCCCGCTCAACTTTTGTATTGGGAAAGTCATACCCGGTGATCTTTTGTACTGGGAAAGTCATGCCCGGTGAACTTTTGTATTGGGAAAGTCATGCCCGGTGAACTTTTGTATTGGGAAAGTCATGCCCGGTGAACTTTTGTACTGGGAAAGTCATGCCCGGTGAACTTTTGTATTGGGAAAGTCATGCCCGGTTAACTTTTGTATTGGGAAAGTCATGCCCGGTGAACTTTTGTACTGGGAAAGTCATGCCCGGTGAAGTTTGTATTGGGAAAGTCATGCCCGGTGAACATTTGTACTGGGAAAGTCATGCCCGGTCAACTTTTGTATTGGGAAAGTCATGCCCGGTGATCTTTTGTATTGGGAAAGTCATGCCCGGTGATCTTTTGTATTGGGAAAGTCATGCCCGGTGAACATTTGTACTGGGAAAGTCATGCCCGGTCAACTTTTGTATTGGGAAAGTCATGCCCGGTGAACTTTTGTATTGGGAAAGTCATGCCCGGTGAAAATTTGTACTGGGAAAGTCATGCCCGGTCAACTTTTGTATTGGGAAAGTCATGCCCGGTGATCTTTTGTACTGGGAAAGTCATGCCCGGTGAACTTTTGTATTGGGAAAGTCATGCCCGGTGAACTTTTGTATTGGGAAAGTCATGCCCGGTGAACTTTTGTACTGGGAAAGTCATGCCCGGTGAACTTTTGTATTGGGAAAGTAATGCCCGGTGAAATTTTGTATTGGGAAAGTCATGCCCTATGAACTTTTGTATTGGGAAAGTCATGCCCGGTGAACTTTTGTATTGGGAAAGTCATGCCCGGTGGACTTTTGTATTGGGAAAGTCATGCCCGGTGAACTTTTGTATTGGGATAGTCATGCCCGGTGAACTTTTGTACTGGGAAAGTCATGCCCGGTGAACTTTTGTATTGGGAAAGTCATGCCCGGTCAACTTTTGTATTGGGAAAGTCATGCCCGCTCAACTTTTGTATTGGGAAAGTCATACCCGGTGATCTTTTGTACTGGGAAAGTCATGCCCGGTGAACTTTTGTATTGGGAAAGTCATGCCCGGTGAACTTTTGTATTGGGAAAGTCATGCCCGGTGAACTTTTGTACTGGGAAAGTCATGCCCGGTGAACTTTTGTATTGGGAAAGTCATGCCCGGTTAACTTTTGTATTGGGAAAGTCATGCCCGGTGAACTTTTGTACTGGGAAAGTCATGCCCGGTGAAGTTTGTATTGGGAAAGTCATGCCCGGTGAACATTTGTACTGGGAAAGTCATGCCCGGTCAACTTTTGTATTGGGAAAGTCATGCCCGGTGATCTTTTGTATTGGGAAAGTCATGCCCGGTGATCTTTTGTATTGGGAAAGTCATGCCCGGTGAACATTTGTAAAGGGAAAGTCATGCCCGGTCAACTTTTGTATTGGGAAAGTCATGCCCGGTGAACTTTTGTATTGGGAAAGTCATGCCCGGTGAAAATTTGTACTGGGAAAGTCATGCCCGGTCAACTTTTGTATTGGGAAAGTCATGCCCGGTGATCTTTTGTACTGGGAAAGTCATGCCCGGTGAACTTTTGTATTGGGAAAGTCATGCCCGGTGAACTTTTGTATTGGGAAAGTCATGCCCGGTGAACTTTTGTACTGGGAAAGTCATGCCCGGTGAACTTTTGTATTGGGAAAGTCATGCCCGGTCAACTTTTGTATTGGGAAAGTCATGCCCGGTGAACTTTTGTATTGGGAAAGTCATGCCCGGTGATCTTTTGTACTGGGAAAGTCATGCCCGGTGAACTTTTGTATGGGAAAAGTCATGCCCGGTGATCTTTTGTACTGGGAAAGTCATGCCCGGTCAACTTTTGTACTGGGAAAGTCATGCCCGGTGAAATTTTGTATTGGGAAAGTCATGCCCGGTGAACTTTTGTACTGGGAAAGTCATGCCCGGTGAACTTTTGTATTGAGAAAGTCATGCCCGGTGAACTTTTGTATTGGGAAAGTCATGCCCGGTGAACTTTTGTATTGGGAAAGTCATGCCCGGTCAACTTTTGTATTGGGAAAGTCATGCCCGGTGAACTTTTGTATTGGGAAAGTCATGCCCGGTGATCTTTTGTACTGGGAAAGTCATGCCCGGTGAACTTTTGTATGGGAAAAGTCATGCCCGGTGATCTTTTGTATTGGGAAAGTCATGCCCGGTGAACTTTTGTATTAGGAAAGTCATGCCCGTTGAACTTTTGTATTGGGAAAGTCATGCCCGGTCAACTTTTGTATTGGGAAAGTCATGCCCGGTCAACTTTTGTATTGGGAAAGTCATGCCCGGTGAACTTTTGTATTAGGAAAGTCATGCCCGGTGAACTTTTGTATTGGGAAAGTCATGCCCGGTGAACTTTTGTACTGGGAAAGTCATGCCCGGTGAACTTTTGTATGGGAAAAGTCATGCCCGGTGATCTTTTGTACTGGGAAAGTCATGCCCGGTGAACTTTTGTATGGGAAAAGTCATGCCCGGTGAACTTTTGTATGGGAAAAGTCATGCCCGGTGAACTTTTGTATGGGAAAAGTCATGCCCGGTGAACTTTTGTACTGGGAAAGTCATGCCCGGTCAACTTTTGTATTGGAAAAGTCATGCCCGGTGATCTTTTGTACTGGGAAAGTCATGCCCGGTGAACTTTTGTACAGGGAAAGTCATGCCCGGTGAACTTTTGTATTGGGAAAGTCATGCCCGGTGATCTTTTGTACTGGGAAAGTCATGCCCGGTGAACTTTTGTATTGGGAAAGTCATGCCCGGTGAACTTTTGTATGGGAAAAGTCATGCCCGGTGAACTTTGGTATAGGAAAAGTCATGCCCGGTAAACTTTTGTATGGGAAAAGTCATGCCCGGTGATCTTTTGTACTGGGAAAGTCATGCCCGGTGATCTTTTGTACTGGGAAAGTCATGCCCGGTGAACTTTTGTATTGGGAAAGTCATGCCCGGTCAACTTTTGTATTGGGAAAGTCATGCCCTTGTATTGGGAAAGACATGCCCGGTGAACTTTTGTATTGGGAAAGTCATGCCCGGTGAACTTTTGTATTGGGAAAGTCATGCCCGGTCAACTTTTGTATTGGGAAAGTCATGCCCGGTGATCTTTTGTACTGGGAAAGTCATGCCCGGTGAACTTTTGTATTGGGAAAGTCATGCCCGGTGAAGTTTTGTATGGGAAAGTCATGCCCGGTGAACTTTTGTATTGGGAAAGTCATGCCCGGTGAACTTTTGTATTGGGAAAGTCATGCCCGGTCAACTTTTGTATGGGAAAAGTAATGCCCGGTGAACTTTTGTATTGGGAAAGTCATGCCCGGTGAACTTTTGTATTGGGAAAGTCATGCCCGGTGAAATTTTGTACTGGGAAAGTCATGCCCGGTGAACTTTTGTACTATGAAAATCATGCCCGGTCAACTTTTGTATTGGGAAAGTCATGCCCGGTGATCATTGGTACTGGGAAAGTCATGCCCGGTCAACTTTTGTATTGGGAAAGTCATGCCCGGTGAACTTTTGTATTGGGAAAGTCATGCCCGGTGAACTTTTGTGTTGGGAAAGCCATGCCCGGTCAACTTTTGTATGGGAAAATCATGCCCGGTGAACTTTTGTATTGGGAAAGTCATGCCCGGTGAACTTTTGCATGGGAAAAGTTATGCCCGGTGAACTTTTGTATGGGAAAAGTCATGCCCGGTGAACTTTTGTATTGGGAAAGTCATGCCCGGTGAACTTTTGTATTGGGAAAGTCATGCCCGGTGAACTTTTGTATTGGGAAAGTCATGCCCGGTCAACTTTTGTATTGGGAAAGTCATGCCCGGTGATCTTTTGTACTGGGAAAGTCATGCCCGGTGAAATTTTGTATGAGAAAAGTCATGCCCGGTGAACTTTTGTATTGGGAAAGTCATGCCCGGTCAACTTTTGTATTGGGAAAGTCATGCCCGGTGATCTTTTGTACTGGGAAAGTCATGCCCGGTGAACTTTTGTATTGGGAAAGTCATGCCCGGTGAACTTTTGTACTGGCAAAGTCATGCCCGGTGAACTTTTGTATTGGGAAAGTCATGCCCGGTGAACTTTTGTATTGGGAAAGTCATGCCCGGTGAACTTTTGTACTGGGAAAGTCATGCCCGGTGAACTTTTGTATTGGGAAAGTCATGCCCGGTGAACTTTTGTATTGGGAAAGTCATGCCCGGTGAACTTTTGTATTGGGAAAGTCATGCCCGGTGAATTTTTGTATTGGGAAAGTCATGCCCGGTGAACTTTTGTACTGGGAAAGTCATGCCCGGTGAACTTTTGTATTGGGAAAGTCATGCCCTATGAACTTTTGTATGGGAAAATCATGCCCGGTGAACTTTTGTATTGGGAAAGTCATGCCCGGTGAACTTTTGCATGGGAAAAGTTATGCCCGGTGAACTTTTGTATGGGAAAAGTCATGCCCGGTGAACTTTTGTATTGGGAAAGTCATGCCCGGTGAACTTTTGTATTGGGAAAGTCATGCCCGGTGAACTTTTGTATTGGGAAAGTCATGCCCGGTGAACTTTTGTATTGGGAAAGTCATGCCCGGTCAACTTTTGTATTGGGAAAGTCATGCCCGGTGATCTTTTGTACTGGGAAAGTCATGCCCGGTGAAATTTTGTATGAGAAAAGTCATGCCCGGTGAACTTTTGTATTGGGAAAGTCATGCCCGGTCAACTTTTGTATTGGGAAAGTCATGCCCGGTGATCTTTTGTACTGGGAAAGTCATGCCCGGTGAACTTTTGTATTGGGAAAGTCATGCCCGGTGAACTTTTGTACTGGCAAAGTCATGCCCGGTGAACTTTTGTATTGGGAAAGTCATGCCCGGTGAACTTTTGTATTGGGAAAGTCATGCCCGGTGAACTTTTGTACTGGGAAAGTCATGCCCGGTGAACTTTTGTATTGGGAAAGTCATGCCCGGTGAACTTTTGTATTGGGAAAGTCATGCCCGGTGAACTTTTGTATTGGGAAAGTCATGCCCGGTGAATTTTTGTATTGGGAAAGTCATGCCCGGTGAACTTTTGTACTGGGAAAGTCATGCCCGGTGAACTTTTGTATTGGGAAAGTCATGCCCTATGAACTTTTGTATTGGGAAAGTCATGCCCGGTGAACTTTTGTATTGGGAAAGTCATGCCCGGTGATCTTTTGTATTGGGAAAGTCATGCCCGGTGATCTTTTGTATTGGGAAAGTCATGCCCGGTGAACTTTTGTACTGGGAAAGTCATGCCCGGTGAACTTTTGTATTGGGAAAGTCATGCCCGGTCAACTTTTGTATTGGGAAAGTCATGCCCGGTCAACTTTTGTATTGGGAAAGTCATGCCCGGTGATCTTTTGTACTGGGAAAGTCATGCCCGGTGAACTTTTGTATTGGGAAAGTCATGCCCGGTGAACTTTTGTATTGGGAAAGTCATGCCCGGTGAACTTTTGTACTGGGAAAGTCATGCCCGGTGAACTTTTGTATTGGGAAAGTCATGCCCGGTTAACTTTTGTATTGGGAAAGTCATGCCCGGTGAACTTTTGTATGGAAAAGTCATGCCCGGTGAACTTTTGTATTGGGAAAGTCATGCCCGGTGAACTTTTGTATTGGGAAAGTCATGCCCGGTCAACTTTTGTATGGGAAAAGTCATGCCCGGTCAACTTTTGTATTTGGAAAGTCATGCCCTTGTATTGGGAAAGTCATGCCCGGTGAACTTTTGTATTGGGAAAGTCATGCCCGGTGAACTTTTGTATTGAGAAAGTCATGCCCGGTCAACTTTTGTATTGGGAAAGTCATGCCCGGTGATCTTTTGTACTGGGAAAGTCATGCCCGGTGAACTTTTGTATTGGGAAAGTCATGCCCGGTGAACTTTTGTATTGGGAAAGTCATGCCCGGTGAACTTTTGTATTAGGAAAGTCATGCCCGGTGAACTTTTGTATTGGGAAAGTCATGCCCGGTGAACTCTTGTACTGGGAAAGTCATGCCCGGTGAACTTTTGTATGGGAAAAGTCATGCCCGGTGATCTTTTGTACTGGGAAAGTCATGCCCGGTGAACTTTTGTATGGGAAAAGTCATGCCCGGTGAACTTTTGTATGGGAAAAGTCATGCCCGGTGAACTTTTGTATGGGAAAAGTCATGCCTGGTGAACTTTTGTATGGGAAAAGTCATGCCCGGTGAACTTTTGTACTGGGAAAGTCATGCCCGGTCAACTTTTGTATTGGGAAAGTCATGCCCGGTGATCTTTTGTACTGGGAAAGTCATGCCCGGTGAACTTTTGTACAGGGAAAGTCATGCCCGGTGAACTTTTGTATTGGGAAAGTCATGCCCGGTGATCTTTTGTACTGGGAAAGTCATGCCCGGTGAACTTTTGTATTGGGAAAGTCATGCCCGGTGAACTTTTGTATGGGAAAAGTCATGTCCGGTGAACTTTTGTATGGGAAAAGTCATGCCCGGTGAACTTTTGTATGGGAAAAGTCATGCCCGGTGATCTTTTGTACTGGGAAAGTCATGCCCGGTGATCTTTTGTACTGGGAAAGTCATGCCCGGTGAACTTTTGTATTGGGAAAGTCATGCCCGGTGAACTTTTGTATTGGGAAAGTCATGCCCGGTCAACTTTTGTATTGGGAAAGTCATGCCCTTGTATTGGGAAAGTCATGCCCGGTGAACTTTTGTATTGGGAAAGTCATGCCCGGTGAACTTTTGTATTGGGAAAGTCATGACCGGTCAACTTTTGTATTGGGAAAGTCATGCCCGGTGATCTTTTGTACTGGGAAAGTCATGCCCGGTGAACTTTTGTATTGGGAAAGTCATGCCCGGTGAACTTTTGTATGGGAAAGTCATGCCCGGTGAACTTTTGTATTGGGAAAGTCATGCCCGGTGAACTTTTGTATTGGGAAAGTCATGCCCGGTCAACTTTTGTATGGGAAAAGTCATGCCGGTGAACTTTTGTATTGGGAAAGTCATGCCCGGTGAACTTTTGTATTGGGAAAGTCATGCCCGGTAAAATTTTGTACTGGGAAAGTCATGCCCGGTGAACTTTTGTACTATGAAAATCATGCCCGGTCAACTTTTGTATTGGGAAAGTCATGCCCGGTGATCTTTGGTACTGGGAAAGTCATGCCCGGTCAACTTTTGTATTGGGAAAGTCATGCCCGGTGAACTTTTGTATTGGGAAAGTCATGCCCGGTGAACTTTTGTGTTGGGAAAGCCATGCCCGGTCAACTTTTGTATGGGAAAATCATGCCCGGTGAACTTTTTTTATTGGGAAAGTCATGCCCGGTGAACTTTTGCATGGGAAAAGTCATGCCCGGTGAACTTTTGTATGGGAAAAGTCATGCCCGGTGAACTTTTGTATTGGGAAAGTCATGCCCGGTGAACTTTTGTCATGCCTGGTGAACTTTTGTATTGGGAAAGTCATGCCCGGTCAACTTTTGTATTGGGAAAGTCATGTCCGGTGATCTTTTGTACTGGGAAAGTCATGCCCGGTGAACTTTTGTATGGGAAAAGTCATGCCCGGTGAACTTTTGTATTGGGAAAGTCATGCCCGGTCAACTTTTGTATTGGGAAAGTCATGCCCGGTGATCTTTTGTACTGGGAAAGTCATGCCCGGTGAACTTTTGTATTGGGAAAGTCATGCCCGGTGAACTTTTGTACTGGGAAAGTCATGCCCGGTGAACTTTTGTATTGGGAAAGTCATGCCCGGTCAACTTTTGTATTGGAAAAGTCATGCCCGGTGAACTTTTGTATTGGGAAAGTCATGCCCGGTGAACTTTTGTATTGGGAAAGTGACGCCCGGTGAACTTTTGTATTGGAAAAGTCATGCCCGGTGAACTTTTGTACTGGGAAAGTCATGCCCGGTGAACTTTTGTATCGGGAAAGTCATGCCCGGTGAACTTTTGTATTGGGAAAGTCATGCCCGGTGAACTTTTGTATTGGGAAAGTCATGCCCGGTGAACTTTTGTATTGGGAAAGTCATGCCCGGTGAACTTTTGTACTGGGAAAGTCATGCCCGGTGAACTTTTGTATTGGGAAAGTCATGCCCTATGAACTTTTGTATTGGGAAAGTCATGCCCGGTGAACTCTTGTATTGGGAAAGTCATGCCCGGTGAACTTTTGTATTGGGAAAGTCATGCCCGGTGAACTTTTGTATTGGGAAAGTCATGCCCGGTGAACTTTTGTACTGGGAAAGTCATGCCCGGTGAACTTTTGTATTGGGAAAGTCATGCCCGGTCAACTTTTGTATTGGGAAAGTCATGCCCGGTCAACTTTTGTATTGGGAAAGTCATGCCCGGTGATCTTTTGTACTGGGAAAGTCATGCCCGGTGAACTTTTGTATTGGGAAAGTCATGCCCGGTGAACTTTTGTATTGGGAAAGTCATGCCCGGTGAACTTTTGTACTGGGAAAGTCATGCCCGGTGAACTTTTGTATTGGGAAAGTCATGCCCGGTTAACTTTTGTATTGGGAAAGTCATGCCGGGTGAACTTTTGTATTGGGAAAGTCATGCCCGGTGAACTTTTGTATTGGGAAAGTCATGCCCGGTGAACTTTTGTATTGGGAAAGTCATGCCCGGTGAACTTTTGTACTGGGAAAGTCATGCCCGGTGAACTTTTGTATTGGGAAAGTCATGCCCTATGAACTTTTGTATTGGGAAAGTCATGCCCGGTGAACTTTTGTATTGGGAAAGTCATGCCCGGTGAACTTTTGTATTGGGAAAGTCATCCCCGGTGAACTTTTGTATTGGGAAAGTCATGCCCGGTGAACTTTTGTACTGGGAAAGTCATGCCCGGTGAACTTTTGTATTGGGAAAGTCATGCCCGGTCAACTTTTGTATTGGGAAAGTCATGCCCGCTCAACTTTTGTATTGGGAAAGTCATGCCCGGTGATCTTTTGTACTGGGAAAGTCATGCCCGGTGAACTTTTGTATTGGGAAAGTCATGCCCGGTGAACTTTTGTATTGGGAAAGTCATGCCCGGTGAACTTTTGTACTGGGAAAGTCATGCCCGGTGAACTTTTGTATTGGGAAAGTCATGCCCGGTTAACTTTTGTATTGGGAAAGTCATGCCCGGTGAACTTTTGTACTGGGAAAGTCATGCCCGGTGAAGTTTGTATTGGGAAAGTCATGCCCGGTGATCTTTTGTATTGGGAAAGTCATGCCCGGTGATCTTTTGTATTGGGAAAGTCATGCCCGGTGAACATTTGTACTGGGAAAGTCATGCCCGGTGAACTTTTGTATTGGGAAAGTCATGCCCCGTGAACATTTGTACTGGGAAAGTCATGCCCGGTGATCTTTTGTATTGGGAAAGTCATGCCCGGTGATCTTTTGTACTGGGAAAGTCATGCCCGGTGAACTTTTGTATTGGGAAAGTCATGCCCGGTGAACTTTTGTATTGGGAAAGTCATGCCCGGTGAACTTTTGTACTGGGAAAGTCATGCCCGGTGAACTTTTGTATTGGGAAAGTCATGCCCGGTGAACTTTTGTATTGGGAAAGTCATGCCCGGTGAACTTTTGTACTGGGAAAGTCATGCCCGGTGAACTTTTGTATTGAGAAAGTCATGCCCGGTGAACTTTTGTATTGGGAAAGTCATGCCCGGTGAACTTTTGTATTGGGAAAGTCATGCCCGGTCAACTTTTGTATTGGGAAAGTCATGCCCGGTGAACTTTTGTATTGGGAAAGTCATGCCCGGTGATCTTTTGTACTGGGAAAGTCATGCCCGGTGAACTTTTGTATGGGAAAAGTCATGCCCGGTGATCTTTTGTACTGGGAAAGTCATGCCCGGTCAACTTTTGTACTGGGAAAGTCATGCCCGGTGAACTTTTGTATTGGGAAAGTCATGCCCGGTGAACTTTTGTATTGGGAAAGTCATGCCCGGTGAACTTTTGTATTGGGAAAGTCATGCCCGGTGAACTTTTGTATTGGGAAAGTCATGCCCGGTCAACTTTTGTATTGGGAAAGTCATGCCCGGTGAACTTTTGTACTGGGAAAGTCATGCCCGGTGAACTTTTGTATGGGAAAAGTCATGCCCGGTGATCTTTTGTATGGGAAAAGTCATGCCCGGTGAACTTTTGTACTGGGAAAGTCATGCCCGGTGAACTTTTGTATTGGGAAAGTCATGCCCGGTCAACTTTTGTATTGGGAAAGTCATGCCCGGTCAACTTTTGTATTGGGAAAGTCATGCCCGGTGATCTTTTGTACTGGGAAAGTCATGCCCGGTGAACTTTTG
Organism: Musca autumnalis; assembly: GCF_047663935.1. Taxonomy (NCBI): domain Eukaryota; kingdom Metazoa; phylum Arthropoda; class Insecta; order Diptera; family Muscidae; genus Musca; species Musca autumnalis. The sequence continues at coordinate 79,505 of NW_027411945.1, forward strand.
TATTGGGAAAGTCATGCCCGGTGAACTTTTGTATTGGGAAAGTCATGCCCGGTGAACTTTTGTACTGGGAAAGTCATGCCCGGTGAACTTTTGTATTGGGAAAGTCATGCCCGGTTAACTTTTGTATTGGGAAAGTCATGCCCGGTGAACTTTTGTATGGAAAAGTCATGCCCGGTGAACTTTTGTATTGGGAAAGTCATGCCCGGTGAACTTTTGTATTGGGAAAGTCATGCCCGGTCAACTTTTGTATGGGAAAAGTCATGCCCGGTCAACTTTTGTATTTGGAAAGTCATGCCCTTGTATTGGGAAAGTCATGCCCGGTGAACTTTTGTATTGGGAAAGTCATGCCCGGTGAACTTTTGTATTGAGAAAGTCATGCCCGGTCAACTTTTGTATTGGGAAAGTCATGCCCGGTGATCTTTTGTACTGGGAAAGTCATGCCCGGTGAACTTTTGTATTGGGAAAGTCATGCCCGGTGAACTTTTGTATTGGGAAAGTCATGCCCGGTGAACTTTTGTATTAGGAAAGTCATGCCCGGTGAACTTTTGTATTGGGAAAGTCATGCCCGGTGAACTCTTGTACTGGGAAAGTCATGCCCGGTGAACTTTTGTATGGGAAAAGTCATGCCCGGTGATCTTTTGTACTGGGAAAGTCATGCCCGGTGAACTTTTGTATGGGAAAAGTCATGCCCGGTGAACTTTTGTATGGGAAAAGTCATGCCCGGTGAACTTTTGTATGGGAAAAGTCATGCCTGGTGAACTTTTGTATGGGAAAAGTCATGCCCGGTGAACTTTTGTACTGGGAAATCATGCCCGGTCAACTTTTGTATTGGGAAAGTCATGCCCGGTGATCTTTTGTACTGGGAAAGTCATGCCCGGTGAACTTTTGTACAGGGAAAGTCATGCCCGGTGAACTTTTGTATTGGGAAAGTCATGCCCGGTGATCTTTTGTACTGGGAAAGTCATGCCCGGTGAACTTTTGTATTGGGAAAGTCATGCCCGGTGAACTTTTGTATGGGAAAAGTCATGTCCGGTGAACTTTTGTATGGGAAAAGTCATGCCCGGTGAACTTTTGTATGGGAAAAGTCATGCCCGGTGATCTTTTGTACTGGGAAAGTCATGCCCGGTGATCTTTTGTACTGGGAAAGTCATGCCCGGTGAACTTTTGTATTGGGAAAGTCATGCCCGGTGAACTTTTGTATTGGGAAAGTCATGCCCGGTCAACTTTTGTATTGGGAAAGTCATGCCCTTGTATTGGGAAAGTCATGCCCGGTGAACTTTTGTATTGGGAAAGTCATGCCCGGTGAACTTTTGTATTGGGAAAGTCATGACCGGTCAACTTTTGTATTGGGAAAGTCATGCCCGGTGATCTTTTGTACTGGGAAAGTCATGCCCGGTGAACTTTTGTATTGGGAAAGTCATGCCCGGTGAACTTTTGTATGGGAAAGTCATGCCCGGTGAACTTTTGTATTGGGAAAGTCATGCCCGGTGAACTTTTGTATTGGGAAAGTCATGCCCGGTCAACTTTTGTATGGGAAAAGTCATGCCGGTGAACTTTTGTATTGGGAAAGTCATGCCCGGTGAACTTTTGTATTGGGAAAGTCATGCCCGGTAAAATTTTGTACTGGGAAAGTCATGCCCGGTGAACTTTTGTACTATGAAAATCATGCCCGGTCAACTTTTGTATTGGGAAAGTCATGCCCGGTGATCTTTGGTACTGGGAAAGTCATGCCCGGTCAACTTTTGTATTGGGAAAGTCATGCCCGGTGAACTTTTGTATTGGGAAAGTCATGCCCGGTGAACTTTTGTGTTGGGAAAGCCATGCCCGGTCAACTTTTGTATGGGAAAATCATGCCCGGTGAACTTTTTTTATTGGGAAAGTCATGCCCGGTGAACTTTTGCATGGGAAAAGTCATGCCCGGTGAACTTTTGTATGGGAAAAGTCATGCCCGGTGAACTTTTGTATTGGGAAAGTCATGCCCGGTGAACTTTTGTCATGCCTGGTGAACTTTTGTATTGGGAAAGTCATGCCCGGTCAACTTTTGTATTGGGAAAGTCATGTCCGGTGATCTTTTGTACTGGGAAAGTCATGCCCGGTGAACTTTTGTATGGGAAAAGTCATGCCCGGTGAACTTTTGTATTGGGAAAGTCATGCCCGGTCAACTTTTGTATTGGGAAAGTCATGCCCGGTGATCTTTTGTACTGGGAAAGTCATGCCCGGTGAACTTTTGTATTGGGAAAGTCATGCCCGGTGAACTTTTGTACTGGGAAAGTCATGCCCGGTGAACTTTTGTATTGGGAAAGTCATGCCCGGTCAACTTTTGTATTGGAAAAGTCATGCCCGGTGAACTTTTGTATTGGGAAAGTCATGCCCGGTGAACTTTTGTATTGGGAAAGTGACGCCCGGTGAACTTTTGTATTGGAAAAGTCATGCCCGGTGAACTTTTGTACTGGGAAAGTCATGCCCGGTGAACTTTTGTATCGGGAAAGTCATGCCCGGTGAACTTTTGTATTGGGAAAGTCATGCCCGGTGAACTTTTGTATTGGGAAAGTCATGCCCGGTGAACTTTTGTATTGGGAAAGTCATGCCCGGTGAACTTTTGTACTGGGAAAGTCATGCCCGGTGAACTTTTGTATTGGGAAAGTCATGCCCTATGAACTTTTGTATTGGGAAAGTCATGCCCGGTGAACTCTTGTATTGGGAAAGTCATGCCCGGTGAACTTTTGTATTGGGAAAGTCATGCCCGGTGAACTTTTGTATTGGGAAAGTCATGCCCGGTGAACTTTTGTACTGGGAAAGTCATGCCCGGTGAACTTTTGTATTGGGAAAGTCATGCCCGGTCAACTTTTGTATTGGGAAAGTCATGCCCGGTCAACTTTTGTATTGGGAAAGTCATGCCCGGTGATCTTTTGTACTGGGAAAGTCATGCCCGGTGAACTTTTGTATTGGGAAAGTCATGCCCGGTGAACTTTTGTATTGGGAAAGTCATGCCCGGTGAACTTTTGTACTGGGAAAGTCATGCCCGGTGAACTTTTGTATTGGGAAAGTCATGCCCGGTTAACTTTTGTATTGGGAAAGTCATGCCGGGTGAACTTTTGTATTGGGAAAGTCATGCCCGGTGAACTTTTGTATTGGGAAAGTCATGCCCGGTGAACTTTTGTATTGGGAAAGTCATGCCCGGTGAACTTTTGTACTGGGAAAGTCATGCCCGGTGAACTTTTGTATTGGGAAAGTCATGCCCTATGAACTTTTGTATTGGGAAAGTCATGCCCGGTGAACTTTTGTATTGGGAAAGTCATGCCCGGTGAACTTTGTATTGGGAAAGTCATCCCCGGTGAACTTTTGTATTGGGAAAGTCATGCCCGGTGAACTTTTGTACTGGGAAAGTCATGCCCGGTGAACTTTTGTATTGGGAAAGTCATGCCCGGTCAACTTTTGTATTGGGAAGTCATGCCCGCTCAACTTTTGTATTGGGAAAGTCATGCCCGGTGATCTTTTGTACTGGGAAAGTCATGCCCGGTGAACTTTTGTATTGGGAAAGTCATGCCCGGTGAACTTTTGTATTGGGAAAGTCATGCCCGGTGAACTTTTGTACTGGGAAAGTCATGCCCGGTGAACTTTTGTATTGGGAAAGTCATGCCCGGTTAACTTTTGTATTGGGAAAGTCATGCCCGGTGAACTTTTGTACTGGGAAAGTCATGCCCGGTGAAGTTTGTATTGGGAAAGTCATGCCCGGTGATCTTTTGTATTGGGAAAGTCATGCCCGGTGATCTTTTGTATTGGGAAAGTCATGCCCGGTGAACATTTGTACTGGGAAAGTCATGCCCGGTGAACTTTTGTATTGGGAAAGTCATGCCCCGTGAACATTTGTACTGGGAAAGTCATGCCCGGTGATCTTTTGTATTGGGAAAGTCATGCCCGGTGATCTTTTGTACTGGGAAAGTCATGCCCGGTGAACTTTTGAATTGGGAAAGTCATGCCCGGTGAACTTTTGTATTGGGAAAGTCATGCCCGGTGAACTTTTGTACTGGGAAAGTCATGCCCGGTGAACTTTTGTATTGGGAAAGTCATGCCCGGTGAACTTTTGTATTGGGAAAGTCATGCCCGGTGAACTTTGTACTGGGAAAGTCATGCCCGGTGAACTTTTGTATTGAGAAAGTCATGCCCGGGTGAACTTTTGTATTGGGAAAGTCATGCCCGGTGAACTTTTGTATTGGGAAAGTCATGCCCGGTCAACTTTTGTATTGGGAAAGTCATGCCCGGTGAACTTTTGTATTGGGAAAGTCATGCCCGGTGATCTTTTGTACTGGGAAAGTCATGCCCGGTGAACTTTTGTATGGGAAAAGTCATGCCCGGTGATCTTTTTGTACTGGGAAAGTCATGCCCGGTCAACTTTTGTACTGGGAAAGTCATGCCCGGTGAACTTTTGTATTGGGAAAGTCATGCCCGGTGAACTTTTGTATTGGGAAAGTCATGCCCGGTGAACTTTTGTATTGGGAAAGTCATGCCCGGTGAACTTTTGTATTGGGAAAGTCATGCCCGGTCAACTTTTGTATTGGGAAAGTCATGCCCGGTGACTTTTGTACTGGGAAAGTCATGCCCGGTGAACTTTTGTATGGGAAAAGTCATGCCCGGTGATCTTTTGTATGGGAAAAGTCATGCCCGGTGAACTTTTGTACTGGGAAAGTCATGCCCGGTGAACTTTTGTATTGGGAAAGTCATGCCCGGTCAACTTTTGTATTGGAAAAGTCATGCCCGGTGAACTTTGTATTGGGAAAGTCATGCCCGGTGAACTTTTGTATTGGAAAGTGACGCCCGGTGAACTTTTTGTATTGGAAAAGTCATGCCCGGTGAACTTTTGTACTGGGAAAGTCATGCCCGGTGAACTTTTGTATCGGGAAAGTCATGCCCGGTGAACTTTTGTATTGGGAAAGTCATGCCCGGTGAACTTTTGTATTGGGAAAGTCATGCCCGGTGAACCTTTTGTATTGGGAAAGTCATGCCCGGTGAACTTTTGTACTGGAAAGTCATGCCCGGTGAACTTTTGTATTGGGAAAGTCATGCCCTATGAACTTTTGTATTGGGAATGTCATGCCCGGTGAACTCTTGTATTGGAAAGTCATGCCCGGTGAACTTTTGTATTGGGAAAGTCATGCCCGGTGAACTTTTGTATTGGGAAAGTCATGCCCGGTGAACTTTTGTACTGGGAAAGTCATGCCCGGTGAACTTTTGTATTGGGAAAGTCATGCCCGGTCAACTTTTGTATTGGGAAAGTCATGCCCGGTCAACTTTTGTATTGGGAAAGTCATGCCCGGTGATCTTTTGTACTGGGAAAGTCATGCCCGGTGAACTTTTGTATTGGGAAAGTCATGCCCGGTGAACTTTTGTATTGGGAAAGTCATGCCCGGTGAACTTTTGTACTGGGAAAGTCATGCCCGGTGAACTTTTGTATTGGGAAAGTCATGCCCGGTTAACTTTTGTATTGGAAAGTCATGCCCGGTGAACTTTTGTATTGGGAAAGTCATGCCCGGTGAACTTTTGTATTGGGAAAGTCATGCCCGGTGAACTTTTGTATTGGGAAAGTCATGCCCGGTGAAACTTTTGTACTGGGAAAGTCATGCCCGGTGAACTTTTGTATTGGGAAAGTCATGCCCTATGAACTTTTGTATTGGGAAAGTCATGCCCGGTGAACTTTTGTATTGGGAAAGTCATGCCCGGTGAACTTTGTATTGGGAAAGTCATGCCCGGTGAACTTTTGTATTGGGAAAGTCATGCCCGGTGAACTTTTGTACTGGGAAAGTCATGCCCGGTGAACTTTTGTATTGGGAAAGTCATGCCCGGTTAACTTTTGTATTGGGAAAGTCATGCCCGGTGAACTTTTGTACTGGGAAAGTCATGCCCGGTGAAGTTTGTATTGGGAAAGTCATGCCCGGTGATCTTTTGCATTGGGAAAGTCATGCCCGGTGATCTTTTGTATTGGGAAAGTCATGCCCGGTGAACATTTGTACTGGGAAAGTCATGCCCGGTGAACTTTTGTATTGGGAAAGTCATGCCCCGTGAACATTTGTACTGGGAAAGTCATGCCCGGTCAACTTTTGTATTGGGAAAGTCATGCCCGGTGATCTTTTGTACTGGGAAAGTCATGCCGGTGAACTTTTGTATTGGGAAAGTCATGCCCGGTGAACTTTTGTATTGGGAAAGTCATGCCCGGTGAACTTTTTGTACTGGGAAAGTCATGCCCGGTGAACTTTTGTATTGGGAAAGTCATGCCCGGTGAACTTTTGTATTGGGAAAGTCATGCCCGGTGAACTTTTGTACTGGAAAGTCATGCCGGTGAACTTTTGTATTGAGAAAGTCATGCCCGGTGAACTTTTGTATTGGGAAAGTCATGCCCGGTGAACTTTTGTATTGGGAAAGTCATGCCCGGTCAACTTTTGTATTGGGAAAGTCATGCCCGGTGAACTTTTGTATTGGGAAAGTCATGCCCGGTGATCTTTTGTACTGGGAAAGTCATGCCCGGTGAACTTTTGTATGGGAAAAGTCATGCCCGGTGATCTTTTGTACTGGGAAAGTCATGCCCGGTCAACTTTTGTACTGGGAAAGTCATGCCCGGTGAACTTTTGTATTGGGAAAGTCATGCCCGGTGAACTTTTGTATTGGGAAAGTCATGCCCGGTGAACTTTTGTATTGGGAAAGTCATGCCCGGTGAACTTTTGTATTGGGAAAGTCATGCCCGGTCAACTTTTGTACTGGGAAAGTCATGCCCGGTGAACTTTTGTATTGGGAAAGTCATGCCCGGTTAACTTTTGTATTGGGAAAGTCATGCCCGGTGAACTTTTGTACTGGGAAAGTCATGCCCGGTGAAGTTTGTATTGGGAAAGTCATGCCCGGTGATCTTTTGTATTGGGAAAGTCATGCCCGGTGATCTTTTGTATTGGGAAAGTCATGGCCGTTGAACATTTGTACTGGGAAAGTCATGCCCGGTGAACTTTTGTATTGGGAAAGTCATGCCCCGTGAACATTTGTACTGGGAAAGTCATGCCCGGTCAACTTTTGTATTGGGAAAGTCATGCCCGGTGATCTTTTGTACTGGGAAAGTCATGCCCGGTGAACTTTTGTATTGGGAAAGTCATGCCCGGTGAACTTTTGTATTAAGAAAGTCATGCCCGGTGAACTTTTGTACTGGGAAAGTCATGCCCGGTGAACTTTTGTATTGGGAAAGTCATGCCCGGTGAACTTTTGTATTGGGAAAGTCATGCCCGGTGAACTTTTGTACTGGGAAAGACATGCCCGGTGAACTTTTGTAATTGAGAAAGTCATGCCCGGTGAACTTTTGTATTGGGAAAGTCATGCCCGGTGAACTTTTGTATTGGGAAAGTCATGCCCGGTCAACTTTTGTATTGGGAAAGTCATGCCCGGTGAACTTTTGTATTGGGAAAGTCATGCCCGGTGATCTTTTGTACTGGGAAAGTCATGCCCGGTGAACTTTTGTATGGGAAAAGTCATGCCCGGTGATCTTTTGTACTGGGAAAGTCATGCCCGGTCAACTTTTGTACTGGGAAAGTCATGCCCGGTGAACTTTTGTATTGGGAAAGTCATGCCCGGTGAACTTTTGTATTGGGAAAGTCATGCCCGGTGAACTTTTGTATTGGGAAAGTCATGCCCGGTGAACTTTTGTATTGGGAAAGTCATGCCCGATCAACTTTTGTATTGGGAAAGTCATGCCCGGTGAACTTTTGTACTGGGAAAGTCATGCCCGGTGAACTTTTGTATGGGAAAAGTCATGCCCGGTGATCTTTTGTACTGGGAAAGTCATGCCCGGTGGAACTTTTGTATTGGGAAAGTCATGCCCGGTGAACTTTTGTACTGGGAAAGTCATGCCCGGTGAACTTTTGTATTGGGAAAAGTCATGCCCGGTCAACTTTTGTATTGGAAAAGTCATGCCCGGTGAACTTTTGTACTGGGAAAGTCATGCCCGGTGAACTTTTGTATTGAGAAAGTCATGCCCGGTGAACTCTTGTATGGGAAAAGTCATGCCCGGTGAACTTTTGTACTGGGAAAGTCATGCCCGGTCAACTTTTGTATTGGGAAAGTCATGCCCGGTGATCTTTTTGTACTGGGAAAAGTCATGCCCGGTGAACTTTTGTACAGGGAAAGTCATGCCCGGTGAACTTTTGTATTGGGAAAGTCATGCCCGGTGATCTTTTGTACTGGGAAAGTCATGCCCGGTGAACTTTTGTATTGGGAAAGTCATGCCCGGTGAACTTTTGTATGGGAAAAGTCATGCCCGGTGAACTTTTGTATGGGAAAAGTCATGCCCGGTGAACTTTTGTATGGGAAAAGTCATGCCCCGGTGATCTTTTGTACTGGGAAAGTCATGCCCGGTGATCTTCTGTACTGGGAAAATCATGCCCGGTGAACTTTTGTATTGGGAAAGTCATGCCCGGTGAACTTTTGTATTGGGAAAGTCATGCCCGGTCAACTTTTGTATTGGAAAGTCATGCCCTTGTTTTGGGAAAGTCATGCCCGGTGAACTTTTGTATTGGGAAAGTCATGCCCGGTGAACTTTTGTATTGGGAAAGTCATGACCGGTCAACTTTTGTATTGGGAAAGTCATCCCCGGTGATCTTTTGTACTGGGAAAGACATGCCTGGTGAACTTTTGTATTGGGAAAGTCATGCCCGGTGAACCTTTTGTATGGGAAAGTCATGCCCGGTGAACTTTTGTATTGGGAAAGTCATGCCCGGTGAACTTTTGTATTGGGAAAGTCATGCCCGGTCAACTTTTGTATGGGAAAAGTCATGCCCGGTGAACTTTTTGTATTGGGAAAGTCATGCCCGGTGAACTTTTGTATTGGGAAAGTCATGCCGGTAAAATTTTGTACTGGGAAAGTCATGCCCGGTGAACTTTTGTACTATGAAAATCATGCCCGGTCAACTTTTGTATTGGGAAAGTCATGCCCGGTGATCTTTGGTACTGGGAAAGTCATGCCCGGTCAACTTTTGTATTGGGAAAGTCATGCCCGGTGAACTTTTGTATTGGGAAAGTCATGCCCGGTGAACTTTTGTGTTGGGAAAGCCATGCCCGGTCAACTTTTGTATGGGAAAATCATGCCCGGTGAACTTTTTTATTGGGAAAGTCATGCCCTGTGAACTTTTGCATGGGAAAAGTCATGCCCGGTGAACTTTTGTATGGGAAAAGTCATGCCCGGTGAACTTTTGTATTGGGAAAGTCATGCCCGGTGAACTTTTGTCATGCCTGGTGAACTTTTGTATTGGGAAAGTCATGCCCGGTCAACTTTTGTATTGGGAAAGTCATGTCCGGTGATTTTTTGTACTGGGAAAGTCATGCCCGGTGAACTTTTGTATGGGAAAAGTCATGCCCGGTGAACTTTTGTATTGGGAAAATCATGCCGGTCAACTTTTGTATTGGGAAAAGTCATGCCCGGTGATCTTTTGTACTGGGAAAGTCATGCCCGGTGAACTTTTGTATTGGGAAAGTCATGCCCGGTGAACTTTTGTACTGGGAAAGTCATGCCCGGTGAACTTTTGTATTGGGAAAGTCATGCCCGGTCAACTTTTGTATTGGAAAAGTCATGCCCGGTGAACTTTTGTATTGGGAAAGTCATGCCCGGTGAACTTTTGTATTGGGAAAGTGACGCCCGGTGAACTTTTGTATTGGAAAAGTCATGCCCGGTGAACTTTTGTACTGGGAAAGTCATGCCCGGTGAACTTTTGTATCGGGAAAGTCATGCCCTGTGAACTTTTATATTGGGAAAGTCATGCCCGGTGAACTTTTGTATTGGGAAAGTCATGCCCGGTGAACTTTTGTATTGGGAAAGTCATGCCCGGTGAACTTTTGTACTGGGAAAGTCATGCCCGGTGAACTTTTTGTATTGGGAAAGTCATGCCCTATGAACTTTTGTATTGGGAAAGTCATGCCCGGTGAACTCTTGTATTGGGAAAGTCATGCCCGGCGAACTTTTGTATTGGGAAAGTCATGCCCGGTGAACTTTTGTATTGGGAAAGTCATGCCGGTGAACTTTTTGTACTGGGAAAGTCATGCCCGGTGAACTTTTGTATTGGGAAAGTCATGCCCGGTCAACTTTTTGTATTGGGAAAGTCATGCCCGGTCAACTTTTGTATTGGGAAAGTCATGCCCGGTGATCTTTTGTACTGGGAAAGTCATGCCCGGTGAACTTTTGTATTGGGAAAGTCATGCCCGGTGAACTTTTGTATTGGGAAAGTCATGCCGGTGAACTTTTGTACTGGGAAAGTCATGCCCGGTGAACTTTTTGTATTGGGAAAGTTCATGCCCGGTTAACTTTTGTATTGGGAAAGTCATGCCCGGTGAACTTTTGTATTGGGAAAGTCATGCCCGGTGAACTTTTGTATTGGGAAAGTCATGCCCGGTGAACTTTTGTATTGGGAAAGTCATGCCCGGTGAACTTTTGTACTGGGAAAGTCATGCCCGGTGAACTTTTGTATTGGGAAAGTCATGCCCTATGAACTTTTGTATTGGGAAAGTCATGCCCGGTGAACTTTTGTATTGGGAAAGTCATGCCCGGTGAACTTTTGTATTGGGAAAGTCATGCCCGGTGAACTTTTGTATTGGGAAAGTCATGCCCGGTGAACTTTTGTACTGGGAAAGTCATGGCCGGTGAACTTTTGTATTGGGAAAGTCATGCCCGGTCAACTTTTGTATTGGGAAAGTCATGCCCGCTCAACTTTTGTATTGGGAAAGTCATGCCCGGTGATCTTTTGTACTGGGAAAGTCATGCCCGGTGAACTTTTGTATTGGGAAAGTCATGCCCGGTGAACTTTTGTATTGGGAAAGTCATGCCCGGTGAACTTTTGTACTGGGAAAGTCATGCCCGGTGAACTTTTGTATTGGGAAAGTCATGCCCGGCTAACTTTTGTATTGGGAAAGTCATGCCCGGTGAACTTTTGTACTGGGAAAGTCATGCCCGGTGAAGTTTGTATTGGAAAGTCATGCCCGGTGATCTTTTGTATTGGGAAAGTCATGCCCGGTGATCTTTTGTATTGGGAAAGTCATGCCCGGTGAACATTTGTGCTGGGAAAGTCATGCCCGGTCAACTTTTGTATTGGGAAAGTCATGCCCGGTGAACTTTTGTATTGGGAAAGTCATGCCCCGTGAACATTTGTACTGGGAAAGTCATGCCCGGTCAACTTTTGTATTGGGAAAGTCATGCCCGGTGATCTTTTGTACTGGGAAAGTCATGCCCGGTGAACTTTTGTATTGGGAAAGTCATGCCCGGTGAACTTTTGTATTGGGAAAGTCATGCCCGGTGAACTTTTGTACTGGGAAAGTCATGCCCGGTGAACTTTTGTATTGGGAAAGTCATGCCCGGTGAACTTTTGTATTGGGAAAGTCATGCCCGGTGAACTTTTGTACTGGGAAAGTCATGCCCGGTGAACTTTTGTATTGAGAAAGTCATGCCCGGTGAACTTTTGTATTGGGAAAGTCATGCCCGGTGAACTTTTGTATTGGGAAAGTCATGCCCGGTGAACTTTTGTATTGGGAAAGTCATGCCCGGTGAACTTTTGTATTGGGAAAGTCATGCCCGGTGATCTTTTGTACTGGGAAAGTCATGCCCGGTGAACTTTTGTATGGGAAAAGTCATGGCCGGTGATCTTTTGTACTGGGAAAGTCATGCCCGGTCAACTTTTGTACTGGGAAAGTCATGCCCGGTGAACTTTTGTATTGGGAAAGTCATGCCCGGTGAACTTTTGTATTGGGAAAGTCATGCCCGGTGAACTTTTGTGTTGGGAAAGCCATGCCCGGTCAACTTTGTATGGGAAAATCATGCCCGGTGAACTTTTTATTGGGAAAGTCATGCCCGGTGAACTTTTGTATTGGGAAAGTCATGCCCGGTGAACATTTGTACTGGGAAAGTCATGCCCGGTCAACTTTTGTATTGGGAAAGTCATGCCCGGTGATCTTTTGTACTGGGAAAGTCATGCCCGGTGAACTTTTGTATTGGGAAAGTCATGCCCGGCGAACTTTTGTATTGGGAAAGTCATGCCCGGTGAACTTTTGTATTGGGAAAGTCATGCCGTGATCTTTTGTACTGGGAGAGTCATGCCCGGTGAACTTTTGTATTGGGGAAGTCATGCCCGGTGAACTTTTGTATTGGGAAAGTCATGCCCGGTCAACTTTTGTATTGGGAAAGTCATGCCCGGTCAACTTTTGTATTGGGAAAGTCATGCCCGGTCAACTTTTGTATTGGGAAAGTCATGCCCGGTCAACTTTTGTATTGGGAAAGTCATGCCCGGTGATTTTTTGTACTGGGAAAGTCATGCCCTGTGAACTTTTGTATTGGGAAAGTCATGCCCGGTGAACTTTTGTATTGGGAAAGTCATGCCCGGTGAACTTTTGTATTGGGAAAGTCATGCCCGGTGAACTTTTGTATTGGGAAAGTCATGCCCGGTGAACTTTTGTATTGGGAAAGTCATGCCCGGTGAACTTTTGTATTGGGAAAGTCATGCCCGGTGAACTTTTGTATTGGGAAAGTCATGCCCGGTGATCTTTTGTACTGGGAAAGTCATGCCCGGTGAACTTTTGTATGGGAAAAGTCATGCCCGGTGATCTTTTGTACTGGGAAAGTCATGCCCCGGTGAACTTTTGTATGGGAAAAATCATGCCCGGTAAACTTTTGTATGGGAAAGTCATGCCCGGTGAACTTTTGTATTGGGAAAGTCATGCCCGGTGAACTTTTGTATTGGGAAAGTCATGCCCGGTCAACTTTTGTATTGGGAAAGTCATGCCCGGTGAACTTTTGTATTGGGAAAGTCATGCCCGGTGAACTTTTGTATTGGGAAAGTCATGCCCGGTGAACTTTTGTACTGGGAAAGTCATGCCCGGTGAACTTTTGTATTGGGAAAGTCATGCCCGGTGAACTTTTGTACTGGGAAAGTCATGCCCGGTGAACTTTTGTATTGGGAAAGTCATGCCCGGTGAACTTTTGTATTGGGAAAGTCATGCCCGGTGAACATTTGTACTGGGAAAGTCATGCCCGGTCAACTTTTGTATTGGGAAAGTCATGCCCGGTGATCTTTTGTACTGGAAAAGTCATGCCCGGTGAACTTTTGTATTGGGAAAGTCATGCCCGGTGAACTTTTGTATTGGGAAAGTCATGCCCGGTGAACTTTTGTATTGGGAAAGTCATGCCCGGTGAACTTTTTGTATTGGGAAAGTCATGCCCGGTCAACTTTTGTACTGGGAAAGTCATGCCCGGTCAACTTTTGTATTGGGAAAGTCATGCCCGGTCAACTTTTGTATTGGGAAAGTCATGCCCTGTCAACTTTTGTATTGGGAAAGTCATGCCCGGTGATCTTTTGTACTGGGAAAGTCATGCCCGGTGAACTTTTGTATTGGGAAAGTCATGCCCGGTGAACTTTTGTATTGGGAAAGTCATGCCCGGTGAACTTTTGTACTGGGAAAGTCATGCCCGGTGAACTTTTGTATTGGGAAAGTCATGCCCGGTGAACTTTTGTATTGGGAAAGTCATGCCCGGTGAACTTTTGTACTGGGAAAGTCATGCCCGGTGAACTTTTGTATTGGGAAAGTCATGCCCGGTGAACTTTTGTATTGGGAAAGTCATGCCCGGTGAACTTTTGTATTGGGAAAGTCATGCCCGGTCAACTTTTGGTATTGGGAAAGTCATGCCCGGTGAACTTTTGTATGGGAAAAGTCATGCCCGGTGAACTTTTGTATTGGGAAAGTCATGCTCGTCGAACTTTTGTATTGGGAAAGTCATGCCCGGTGAACTTTTGTATTGGGAAAGTCATGCCCGGTGAACTTTTGTATTGGGAAAGTCATGCCCGGTGAACTTTTGTATTGGGAAAGTCATGCCCGGTGAACTTTTGTATTGGGAAAGTCATGCCCGGTCAACTTTTGTATTGTGAAAGTCATGTCCGGTGAACTTTTGTATTGGGAAAGTCATGCCCGGTGAACTTTTGTATTGGGAAAGTCATGCCCGGTGAACTTTTGTACTGGGAAGGTCATGCCCGGTGAACTTTTGTATTGGGAAAGTCATGCCCGGTGAACTTTTGTACTGGGAGAGTCATGCCCGGTGAACTTTTGTATTGGGAAAGTCATGCCCGGTGAACTTTTGTATTGGGAAAGTCATGCCCGGTGAACTTTTGTATTGGGAAAGTCATGCCCGGTGATCTTTTGTACTGGGAAAGTCATGCACGGTGAACTTTTGTATTGGGAAAGTCATGCCCCGTGAACTTTGTATTGGGAAAGTCATGCCCGGTGAACATTTGTACTGGGAAAGTCATGCCCGGTCAACTTTTGTATTGGGAAAGTCATGCCCGGTTATCTTTTGTACTGGGAAAGTCATGCCCGGTGAACTTTTGTATTGGGAAAGTCATGCCCGGTGAACTTTTGTATTGGGAAAGTCATGCCCGATGAACTTTTGTATTGGGAAAGTCATGCCCGGTGAACTTTTGTATTGGGAAAGTCATGCCCGGTCAACTTTTGTACTGGGAAAGTCATGCCCGGTCAACTTTTGTATTGGGAAAGTCATGCCCGGTCAACTTTTGTATTGGGAAAGTCATGCCCTGTCAACTTTTGTATTGGGAAAGTCATGCCCGGTGATCTTTTGTACTGGGAAAGTCATGCCCAGTGAACTTTTGTATTGGGAAAGTCATGCCCGGTGAACTTTTGTATTGGGAAAGTCATGCCCGGTGAACTTTTTTACTGGGAAAGTCATGCCCGGTGAACTTTTGTATTGGGAAAGTCATGCCCGGTGAACTTTTGTATTGGGAAAGTCATGCCCGGTCAACTTTTGTATTGGAAAAGTCATGCCCGGTGAACTTTTGTATGGGAAAAGTCATGCCCGGTGAACTTTTGTATTGGGAAAGTCATGCTCGGTGAACTTTTGTATTGGGAAAGTCATGCCCGGTGAATTTTGTATTGGGAAAGTCATGCCCGGTGAACTTTTGTATTGGAAAGTCATGCCCGGTGAACTTTTGTACTGGGAAAGTCATGCCCGTGAACTTTTGTATTGGGAAAGTCATGCCCGGTGAACTTTTGTATTGGGAAAGTCATGGCCCGGTGAACTTTTGTATTGGGAAAGTCATGCCCGGTGAACTTTTGTATTGGGAAAGTCATGCCCGGTGAACTTTTTGTACTGGGAAAGTCATGCCCGGTGAACTTTTGTATTGGAAAAGTCATGCCCGGTCAACTTTTGTATTAGGAAAGTCATGCCCGGTGAACTTTTGTATTGGGAAAGTCATGCCCGGTGAACTTTTGTACTGGGAAAGTCATGCCCGGTGAACTTTTGTACTGGGAAAGTCATGCCCGGTGAACTTTTGTATTGGAAAGTCATGCCCGGTGAACTTTTGTACTGGGAAAGTCATGCCCGGTGAACTTTTGTATTGGGAAAGTCATGCCCGGTGAACTTTTGTATTGGGAAAGTCATGCCCGGTGAACTTTTGTATGGGAAAGTCATGCCCGGTGATCTTTTGTACTGGGAAAGTCATGCACGGTGAACTTTTGTATTGGGAAAGTCATGCCCCGTGAACTTTTGTATTGGGAAAGTCATGCCCGGTGAACATTTGTACTGGGAAAGTCATGCCGGTCAACTTTTGTATTGGGAAAGTCATGCCCGGTGATCTTTTGTACTGGGAAAGTCATGCCCGGCGAACTTTTGTATTGGGAAAGTCATGCCCGGTGAACTTTTGTATTGGGAAAGTCATGCCGGTGAACTTTTGTATTGGGAAAGTCATGCCCGGTGAACTTTTGTATTGGGAAAGTCATGCCCGGTCAACTTTTGTACTGGGAAAGTCATGCCCGGTCAACTTTTGTATTGGGAAAGTCATGCCCGGTCAACTTTTGTATTGGGAAAGTCATGCCCTGTCAACTTTTGTATTGGGAAAGTCATGCCCGGTGATCTTTTGTACTGGGAAAGTCATGCCCAGTGAACTTTTGTGTTGGGAAAGTCATGCCCGGTGAACTTTTGTATTGGGAAAGTCATGCCCGGTGAACTTTTGTACTGGGAAAGTCATGCCCGGTGAACTTTGTATTGGGAAAGTCATGCCCGGTGAACTTTTGTATTGGTAAAGTCATGCCCGGTCAACTTTTGTATTGGAAAAGTCATGCCCGGTGAACTTTTGTATGGGAAAAGTCATGCCCGGTGAACTTTTGTATTGGGAAAGTCATGCTCGGTGAAC
>NW_027411946.1:0-95598 GCF_047663935.1 Musca autumnalis
AATTAAATATGTCACTCCGTTTGTAACACATCGAAATATTCATCTGATCTATAAAGTATATCGACCTTTTTGTAGAAAATTAACTTTTGTTGAAACTGAGGTATGGGGTACTGTAACTCGCGAACAGTTGTACTATACCATAACTTTTGAACGCATTTCGTTAAAATAAACTGTTTTAGCCCGATTCACCGATGGGTTTTTTAAAATAGTAATTTGAGCGGAAGCTGTGGTCGTTTTAATGCAAACAAGTAAAAAAGTATCAGTCGGCTTTGCCGACAGAGATATACCCTCAGCCTGTGTATATTGAAACAATTTTTTGCCAAAAAACGCATGTATTTAGGGAGTTTTAAGAATTTTGGGCGTTTGAACTGACAAAAATGTTGATTAGGATTTAATATCAAAAGTTTTGCGGAGGAGATACTAAAAAGAATGGATCTCCAGCCACTATATATGGTACCATAGGGGTTTTTTAGAACTTCAGGGATGTTTGCTCAAGAAGTATGAACTTGCCCATGAAACAACTTTTACCATCGCAATTGAGGCAGCGAATGCAAGTTGCTTCAACAAAAATCAAAGTGATTCGAAAGCAGGTCTTAAAGTGAACATGTATCCGAAATTTTGAGTGGGAGGTACCGGATGGAGTGGACAAATATAGTCCATATTTGAACCTGATCTATATCTGGTAGATATATTAGGATGTGTAAAGTATGGACCAATTCGGCCACTCTCTTCAAGAGTTATCGTACGCACAATTTTTCCGAACATTTTTGAACTTTTGTGGGGGAGGTACCTGAAGGAGTGGACCGATATGGTTTATCTTCGAACTTAAACTATGTTTGGACAAAATATTACTAAGGCCAAACTTTGGACCGAATCGGCAGACCTGTTCGAGAGTTATTTTGCCCTCCAACCTCCTCACACGGTGTCATAGGGGTTTTTTTGCAACTTTCAGGCTATTTTCTCAGGAAGTATGGACTTGCCCCTGATGAAACTTATACCGTCGTATGGAGGGCAGTGAATACAAGTTGCTAAAGCAAAAATCAAAGCGATTCGAGAGATGTTCCTACACTGAACTTTTCCAAAATTTTGTGTGGGAGGTACCCGACGGTGTGGACCGATTGAGTTCATATTAAAACCTGATCTAAGTCTGGTACACGCTCCACAATGGGCAAAGTATGGACCAAATCGGTTACACCCTTCAAGAGTTATCGTGCGTACAAATTTTCCAAACATTTTCGAACTTTTGTGGGGGAGGTACCGGAAGGAGTGGACCGATATAGCTCATCTTCGAACTTAAACTAAGTTTGGACAAAATATTACGAAAGCCAAAATTTGAACCGAATCGGTTCATCCCTTCGAGAGTTATCGTGCGCTCCAGCCAGACAGACAGACGGACGGACATTGCTCAATCGACTCCAAATTGTCTGAAACACATTTCGTCCAAACATACTTGGGGTCTAAAACCATTATTTCGATGAGGCACATTTTGCCCGTATGAAAGTGTATATACCCTTCATAGCCTAAAGGCTGAGGGTATAATAACAGTTCGTGGTGCACATGTGCACTGCACATTTAAGTTCTTAAGCAACCCTTAATATTCGTGTGCGTGGCATAGTGTGTAGTGTCTTTGGCTAGAAATCAGAGGGTTCGTGTGTTCAACTCTCACAGCGAGCGAAATAAAATAAAGTTAAATAAAAGTAAGAAGTGTGATGAAATTAAAAAAATCTCTACATCAACTGTTCTAAAAATAGAATTTTTTTCAACTTACTTTTCAACTTCTAGTGGCCACAGAACAACTAGTTATTCTAGTGGTCATAAAATAACTACAAACTGAGTGCGACATGCCCTTGTAAAAATAATGGGGAAGAAAGGGGGTTTGCGAGTAGTTACGGCTGCCAAAAATCCCTTACAAAACCCATGATTTTGGGAGGACTTTTTTTTGCTGGGTAGTACACTTCAGTACACTTTTTAAAATCATCGGTATTACATGTAGAAACATTCCATCAATTTTAAAGGTGGATTTTCATAAACATTCTCTGTACCAGTGCTTCAATATTGTTTACTATTTAATACTTCTAGTACACTTATTGTTCTACCAACTCTAACAGTGAACCTGACAAATAAATATTAATTCAGAATTCCACTTCTATTTCTTAGCCCAATACCAAATTTATTGCACTTTCGTACTTTTCGCACACTAATTATATAATTCACGCTTCATAAACACTAAATTTAGTACTAGTTTGTACTTTTTGTATTTCCAATACCAACTCAATAATTCAGTCCTTAGCGACCTCCATACCTCATTTCAGAAACTCTGAACACCAACATAGACTCTAATACAAAAAATCGGAATTCCAGATATATCCTTTTATGCAAAATCAAAACTATACCAACCTTAGTACTTACATATACGAGGGCAGTTCGGAAACTTCTTACCTTAGCACAAAAAGCAAGGTATAAACAGAAAAAAGTTAAGTGTTTTGGAAACTTCCATCTCTGTTATGAACACATGTTAAATTTTGTTTCGATCTGGCAACTCCTTCATATAGAAACAGGTGTTCAAAAAAGACGCATCCGCAATTTTTTACAATGGAAAAATTAGAAATGCATGCTGTCATTAAATATTTACATAAAAAAGGTTTATCGACGAATGAAAGTGCGTGAAATTGCTAATATCATGGGCATCTCAAATGATCGAGTCCATTTAATTTTGCATGAAGAACTACAGATGAAAAAGCTTTCTGAAAGATGGGTGCCGCATTTGTAACAGTCGATCAAAAACGCATAAGAATGAACATTTCTCTAGCTTGTTTGGATCGTTTTAAGCGAAATAAAATGGATTTTAAGCGTCGTTTCATAACTGTTGATGAGACATGGATCCACCACTATACTCCAGAGACAAAAGAACAATCCAAACAATGGACTGAAGCTGGAGGAAGTGCCCCAAAGAAGGCAAAAACAATTCAATCAGCTGGTAAGGTTATGGCAACGGTTTTTTGGGACTTCAAAGGTATTTAATTGATTGACTATCTGCAAAAGGGTAAAACAATAAATTCAGGGTACTATTGCAACCTTTTGGATCAATTAAATGTACAAATTCGAGAAAAACGTCCTGGCTTACAACACAAAAAAAAACTTCATCAAGACAACGCACCAGCGCACAAGAGTGTTTTAACAATGGCTAAAATGAACGAATTAAAGTACGAGTTGCTTGACCACCCACCTTATTCTCCTGATTTAGCTCCCAGTGACTTTTACTTGTTCCCAAATCTAAAAAAAATCCTTGATGGCAAGCGTTTTACCTCAAATGAAGATGCAATTACAGTTGTAAACCACTATTTTGAAGACCTTGAGGAAAACTATTTTAATCAAGGGATAAAATTGCTAGAAAAGCGTTGGACTAAGTATATTGAAGTTTCAGGAGATTATATTGAAAAATAAAAATATTTTTGAAAAACAAACTATTCTCTTTCATTGATAGGCTAAGAAGTTTCCGAACCGCCCTCGTAATAGGTAGTTTAAAAAAGTTTAAAAAATTACATCGCTATATCTAAAACTATTTCCCAACCGCAAAACTCATTTACAGCTTTATCTGAACATTTTGAACCAAATATTATGACATTTAGTAATTTTCGTTTACTTATGTTCGAATAGCTCTATCCGTTCACCCAAATCCAAATTGTACTCTATTTAGTACAGTTTAGTATTTTCCGTACTCCTAAGTCCGATTTTCCAAAGCTGTCTCCATCGCTCAATCCTAAACTTTAACAGTAATATTAATTCTAAATTTCAGGATCCCAGCTCTATCCGTTCACCAAAACCAAATTGTACCAAATTTAGTACCATTTAGTACTTTTCGTACGCAAAAAGTACGAATTTCCAAAACTACCTCAATCCTATATTCCAACAGTAATCTTATTTCCAAATTCCAGAATTCAAGCTCTGTCCATTCAATCAAATCCAAATAGTACCATATTAAGTACCTTTAAAGTACGAATTTCCAAACATACCTCCATATCTCAATCCTACACTCCCACAGTAATCATTATTCCAAATTTCAGGTTTCCAGCTCTATCCGTTCACCCAGATTTAAATTGTACCAAATTTAGTACCGTTTGGTACTTTTCATACACATAAGTGCGAATTTCCAAATCTACCTCAATCCTATATTCCAAAAGTAATCTTATTTTATAATTCCAGAATTCAATCTCTATCCGTTCAATCAAATCCAAATAGTACCATATTAAGTACCTTTTAAGTACGAATTTCCAAACATACCCCCATATCTCAATCCTACACTCCAACAGTAATCATTATTCCAAATTTCAGATTTCCAGCACTATCAGTTCACCCAAATCCAAATTGTACCAAATTTAGTGCCATTTAATACTAACTGAATCCTAATTCCATAACTCAATCTAACAGTAATCCTAATTCCAAATTTTAGGTTTGCAGCTCTATCCGTTCACCCAAATCTAACTTGAACCAAATTTAGTACCGTTTAGTACTTTTTGTACACATAAGTGCGAAATTCAAAAAAACTATCTCAATCCTACACTCCATCAGTAATCATATTTCTAAATTTCAGGATCTCAGCTCTATCCGTTAACCCAAAACCAAATTAGTACCATTTAGTACTTTTCGTACACATTTAGTACAAATTTCCAAAAGTACCTCAATCCTATACTCTTACTGTAATCTTTATTCTAAATTTCAGGGTTCCGCCCCCCCCATTTATCCAAATTGTACCAAATTTAGTATACTGTAGTACTTTTAGTACACCTTAGTACGAATTTTCAAAGCTACCTCAATATCTCAATGGTACACTTTACCCGATTACTCAATTCCAAATTTCGTTCAATTTTGTACTTTTTGCACACATGAGTACGAATTTCCAAATCCATTTCCTTTTATAAATACCACTTCCCAACCTTGATTTCCATGCCAAATTCCAAGATTCTAGCTATATCCGTTGAAAATATACAATTGGTACTAAATTTAGTAACTTTTAGTACACTTATAGGTCAAATTTCCAAAACATCTTTCTAACTCTCCATCAGTGACCCTCATTACAAATTTCAGAATTCTAGCTCTTTCCGTTTGCGAATACAAAGGGTACAATATTTAGTACCCTTTAGTACTTTTCGTACCCTTATAGTTCGAATTTCCAAAAACCCAGCCTTATCTCACGCCTATACACCAACAGGTAGCCACAGTAAAAATTTCAACTTCCGGAGGGGGCGGGGTACCTCCCCTATGCGATATTTTAAAAAACGTTATATTTGCAAAAATTATGCATGTAACGGTTTAAAAATTTACGGTTTAATCTACCGTTGAGGTCCATCATTCATAAAAACCAAAAATATATAAGTTTCAATAAGCGGGAGAATTCAATTTTTATACCCTACATCACTATGTGGGGAGGGTATTATAAGTTGGTTTTGGCCAAAAAGTTTGTAACGCATCGAAATAATGGTTGTAGACCCATACATATGGTAAATTTCAAATTTCCTTTTCAATACCATTGACGAAAAATATTAAAATTTTTTTGCGAGCACATCCGCGATTTTTGGGACTTAGGTTAAGAAAAAAAATGTGGTTTCAAAAATGTTCGCGTTCACAAAATTGGATGCTGCACCCAAAAGTTATAGGGGGTTTTATTTCCCTATAAAGAAAAAATATTTAAAAATTCCCTTTGGGTTTTAATAAGAAAATATATGTATAAATCGTTTACAGAATGTTATATCTATCCGCTGATGTTAAAATATTTCTAAATTTGTTTTTATTTTCGCGAAAAATCAACAAATAATGAAAAAATCTTAGAGTAAATTTAATTTATTCTAACTCAGAGTTCATATAATTCTCAAAAAAATAAATTTAAAATTTCTACAGCCTCTAGACAACGCATAGAAATATGTGAGACCAAAATTATAAAGATTGGGTTCATAAGATGCATATTACAGCAACAACAAAAGACAAAAACTTATTGTGGAAATATTATTTCAAAAATATATTTTTTGGTTTAATACGAAAAATTGAAGAAACATTTTTAGGAGTTATTCTACTATTTCGCTAAATTTCCATACAAAACCTTAAATAGTTTGCTAAAACTTCTTCAAGGAAAATAGTTTGTCATCGTTAAAGTATATTTGCTTAGAATGATAAGCAATAGAGTTAAGAAGTACAGAGTAATATTGAAATCACAATCAAAGAAAAAACACAAAAGTTAAAAAGCGTGTAATTCGCGAATCCGTTTAAATCAGTTGAGGTGCATGTGCTTTTCGGATACAGGGAGTCCATGTCTATCAATATGCATGGATTTCCCCATGTTTCATTCAGCGGCCAAAGTGTGCCATCAGTTGGATCTTACTATTCAAAAAACATTCAAGTGGGCAAAAATTGCGCGATGTGCATATGATTATAAGGTGCATCCGATTTTAATGGCCGCCTATTAAAAATACGTCAATATAAATGATTTTAGACAGATTCGTCAAGAACTGCGGATGTGCCACCACATCCTATTTTGGGATAAATAGGGATATTACTCCCGAATCTTTGTAATTTGTGACACCTCTTTTTGGCAAATATTATAATCGCGTATAAAGGATTACATTTATGTAAAAATAATCAAAGAAAATCGCGGTTCAATTCGCGGAATTGTCAAAATATATTTTTGCAGAATTTCCTACTTTCAAGGTATCTATATCCGGCATTTTAGTGGATGGATTCGAACGCGAAAGGTCTTATTAGATCCGGCACGTAAAAAAAACTAAAATCACGCGGGGTTCAGGGGTACCTGTACGACAGTTGTAAATTTTAAAGCCAAAAAATAGGTTTTTTTCAGTTTTTTACTAGGAAGCTGTACGGAGCACACTCATGATATATACATCGAACGACGTAGAATCGCGAGTTCTACAATCCTGTAACTAGTTTGAAAATATTATCCAGTTGCACGATCTAATTATAAGAAAAATTCGAAAAACACTGAAATCAAAACTTCAAAATGTCAGCATCAATTTAAGTGGGATGTAGTGTATATATCGAAAATTCATGCACTAGAACCATGTTTCCCAAGGGGTATACTTTAGTTCTTTCTTTGAGCACAGGTTTGAATTTTGCGTGGTTTGGCCAGAAATCAAGAAAGAACACAAAAAAACTTGTTTACTTCAACACATTTTTCCCAATTTTTTATATTACCACCAACGCAGCTTCCACGAAAATTATTTGTTATGGTCCATATTATGAGATCTTGGCTAAAACACTTCAATTAATATATATGTATCCATATTTTATAAAATATATTAACAGTTCGCGACTTATTAAATGGTGAACCTCAACTTCAACGATTGTAAAACTTTTTTGAATATTACCATATATATTGTCTCGACGAGCTGAGTCGATCTGGCTATGTGTGTCCGTCCGTCCGTCTGTCCATCTAAACCTTGTAATCACGCTACAGGTCGCAATTTTAATCCGATCATCACCAAATTTTGTTTGTTGATGAAGGTCGCGGAGGGGAAGAAGCCTATTAATTTTGGTGATGGTCGGATAATATTCAGGGGTCGGAATGGGCATAAAACTTATTTGGAGAAAAAGTCAAGGTTTTATTTCAAAGCGAATATCTCCGCTTCTATAATGGATATATCAAAAGCAAAAGTAGAAAATATCACCTTTGCAACGATGTAACGTAGGTTGTCGTAGGTGGTCAAACAACGAAGATATCACAATAGCCGCTAATAGAACCCAACTTTTCATTTTTGCGATTTCAAAAATAATGACGAATATCACAGCTTTGGTTGAGGACCTTCCAAAAGCAAAGTCTGACTATGAAAGTAGAAAATCTCATCTTTACAATGATGTAAAGCAGGTTGGCGTAGGTGGCCAAATAACGGAGATATCGCAATTGGCGGTAATACATCCCATTTCTTAATTTTTTGTAATCACGCACGATAACTCTTGAAGGGTGTAGCCGACTTGGTCCGTACTTTGCACATCGTAAAATTGCTTCCAGACTTCGATGAGGTTCCAATCTAGACTCAATCGGTCCACTCCTTCGGGTACCTCCCACACAAAATTTCGGAAAAGTTCAGTTTAAGACCTGCTCTCGAATCGCTTTGATTTTTGTTTAAGCAACATGTATTCACTGGCCCACATACGACGGTATAAGTTTCAACAGGGGCAAGTCCATACTTCCTGAAAACATAGCCTGAAAGGTGCAAAAACCCCAATGACACCGTGTTTAGTGATTGGAGCCCAAGATAACTCTCGAACGGATCTGCCGATTCGGTCCAAAATGTGGCCTTCGTAATATTTTGTGCAAACTTAGTATTAGTTCGAATATAAGCCATATTGGCCCACCCCATCTGGTACCTCCCCCACAAAAGTTCAAAAATGTTCGGAAAAATTGTGCGCACGATAACTCTTGATGGGAGTGGCCGATTTGCTCCATGCTTTACACATCCTAATAAGTCTACCAGATATAGATCAGGTTTGAATATGAAATATATTTGTCCACTGCTTCGGGTACCTCCCACACAAAATTTCGGATAAATTCACTTTAAGGCCCGTTCTCGAATCACTTTGATTTCTGTTGAAGCAAATTGCATAGCTGCCTCCTTTACGTCGGCAAGAGTTTTTTTCAGAGGCATGTCCATACTTCTTGAGAAAATAGCCTGAAAGGTGCAAAAAAAAAACCCTATGTCACCGTGTGCAGTGGTTGGAGCTTAAGATAACTCTCGAACGGATCAACCGATTTGGTCCAAAATGTGGTCTTCGTCATATTTTGTCCAAACTTAGTTTCAGTTTGAAGATGGGCAATATAGGTATTTCCCCCAATATTAAAAAATGTCACTAAAATGGTATGCACGATATATCTTGAACGGGACAACCAATTTGGTCCAAACTTTGGATCTCCTAATATTTTGTCCACATTTATTTTAACTTCTAAAATGGTACATATCGTTCCTATATTTAGGGTACCTCCCCCACAAAAGTTCAACATTTATGTCTAAGTGCAGTTCAGGGTCTGTTGAAAGATCCTTGGGAAATGTATACCGATGCTGTTCGTCGTGGTCCCGTTTACAGCGAGATTATGTTTTCCGTTGACAAGTCCATGCTTCCTGGCATACTAATCCAAAAGTTATACTATATCAATCGAAAAGATATGACCCCCATAATAATATCAACTCCCATAATGGACTATATCGGTCCATTCCTTCAAGTACCTTCGCGCAACATTTTGAACTTTAATCCTAATCCACATTTTTGTCGGCAAGTTCAAATGTCCAAAAAGAGCCACAAAATTCTGTACGTAGATGAACGTTTCGATTTATACAGGCTGAGCGTATATTTCTGTCGGCAAAGCCGACTGATACTTTTCTACTTGTTTTATTTGAGTTGTACCGACGATGCCCTTAACTGCGTTTCAACAAAATTGACCTGTATTAATGAAGACATTCAGAGCAAAGGCACTAAGCTATCCCAATTTTAATATTTTGTATTTTACCAGTTAAAAGCTTATGTACAGGGGTAGTGATGTATGGTATCACATAGTCGGCCTCGACCCGACTATAGCCTTGGCTCACTTGTTAACTTTTTATAATTAGATACCCTTAGGATAAAGACAGGTGACATGGACGATCATACATCCTAAACAACATCAATGGACGAAAAAATCCGACAAAGTCCGTAAGAGAAAAGAAATCCTCCTTGGTTTGACAATGGGCCGAAGAAGTGAGGTAGAAAATACCTATTTTTAAATTGTCAAGCATAAAGTCCATATAAATTATCAGTAAAATTCATTACGACGGGCCAGCAATGCAGACGGGGGTCTGCCGGTATAAAATATAAGCAACCATAGTTGCTTATTTAAGTCCCAAAATGGTGTGGCATTTCACTTAGTTGTCTTAGCCCGAATTTCATCCATTCCCTAATGCGATTTTCTGCAGCTATTTGGCTGTAAGCAAATCAATAACTCCCTGTCTATAATTAGCAGGAAAATTGTTGTGAATGAGAGAATGGAAATGAAAAAAAGGGAAAAATATCATCAAAAAGTATCATCCTTACAAAAGAAACGACATAAATCCTACCCCCAAAGAGGAAATCGTTTAATATTCATTGTATGAAATGGTCTGGAATAAAAGTTTCATGTAGACAATGGTCAACAGCATTCAACGATTTGATATGAGGATTTCCTAATGAGTTGGTATTGATGTAGAAGTGTAGTCACATCATCCGCACGTGTGTGTATTTAGTGGAAACAAAACTATCCCGTTTTTTATGGGTGTTAGCCAAATGGATTGTCACAGAATACTAATGTAATGGAAAATTCATTTTTCCACATGATTAGCAATTAAAAGTAGAAGTGTTTTTGTTGTTCCGGATTGTGTTGCTAGGGTTTTTGTTGTGAAAATTGTGATATCTGAGCTGTGATTGTTTTGTTTTCTAACATATTAATTTGTTACTAAAAATCATTCAGTCATTAATTGATGGAAATGTTTTTCCCTGAGGTTTTCGATTTTACTATTTTTGCTTATTTAAAGTTCTTTTTAGCACAGAAAAATAAGAATTGTTTTTTATCCACCGAAATTTGGTTTTATTCTCTATCTGTCATCATTATTTTGCCATTATTGATTTAAATTAACCATAAAGTAATTTTATATAAACTTTTCCAACATAATTTGCTATTGTTGTATGCAATTTGTCATAGTTTATTATTGTGATAAGGGACGATTGCTTAGGGAGGACGTTTTAATTTTTATTAAAAATTGTATTTTTTAGTTATAAAGTAAATATTAAATATTTAGAACATTTATGTTGAAATTCTATTTTCGTATAAAGTACAACATTTTAAGATAATCAGTCAATGCCTATTGTCATACTTCCCTTCAATTATTCCCAGTTATTTATCCCTAAGAGTTTCTCGCTTCGTAAGAAAACTTTTTAGCAAATCTAATAATTCTTTGTGAATACACAATAGTAAAAACTGGTTCAAAGCAATAAAACTGCAAACAGAACAGTAGCATTTCTTCTGTGCACTTTTGCCTGTTGCAAATTTATTTCTATCCCATAATTTCTGGAATAAGTTTCTTAGTCTTCTTGCTATCTAAATAGCTGTCATTGTAGCACTCGATACTGATTTAAAGTTTTGTTTTGTATCATTGTGGCACGAATGGAATATCATGAACATCGAAAATTTCAATGATTGTCATAATAAAATGCTTCAGGGAAACTACGCCAATGGCACAATTGTGAATGACAAATTAATGTCGAAGGGTTATTTCAGAAACAATGAACTCAAAATATAATTTTTGTTATCAAAAATCTATGTACAGTTTCCAATTGATTCTTCTGTGGAGGGTGTCACGTTTTGTTCTCAACTTTGCACATGGTGCTATTTATTATAAACTTGCATAATGTTCACACCTCTCCCCACAACATTTCAAACCTTTTGTACTAATCATTGAAAATATTGTTGTTGTTGTAGCAACTCAAATATGTTCGTTCGTACATTTTATTCAGATATCTGGTTCTGGTTCCTCTTAGTCCAGACACAAAACTTCTGAAACCTAGGCTGGTTGCGTCGATAAAGAAGCTGGAGGCATGTGAGTGGTGTAAGCAGAGAAGCTGTAAGCAGAGAGGCTGTAAGCAGAGAAGCTGAACAAATGCAGCGTGTCGTGCAGTCCCAATCCACCTGCAGGGCACTTGTTGGGTATCCCGATTTCCATTCGGGCTCAATATGAATTGAGGTGGATGTATCGTTCGGATCTTGACTGGGGTATAATAACTCGTGCTTGTCTTGGCAGCTGGCGTTCTACTGCCGGCCAGCGATGTGAGAAACTTGTTCCTACTTCTGATGTTGTCGCAAATAGCTGTGACTTGCTCGTACAACTTAAACATACTGTCGAACGTTACACCTAATATCTTGAGGTAGTTAATCGTTGGATCCAGTTCACCAAACAATATGTATGAGAGGGATGCTCATTTCAGCCGTACAGGTGTGGAACATTGTGATAGTGGATTTAGCGGGGCCCAGTGGTCCTGTGCGGCAAAGTCCGTATGAGAATAGAACGGTTACAGACAAAATCTGTAGATACATTTAAAATCCTCCTCCGTTTGACAATGGACCGGTGCGTAGGGGTGAGATAAGGCTGGGTTTTTGGAAATTCGACCTAGAAGGGTACGAAAAGTGCTAAATGTGGTACCCTTTGTATTAGGCAAACGGGAAGAGCTAGAATTCTGAAATTTAGAATGAAGGTAACTAGTGTAGAGTTAGAAAGATGGAACAAAAGGTTTTTGGAAATTCGACCTATAAGTGTACGAAAAATACTAAATTTAGAACCAATTGTATATTTTGAACGTATTTAGCTAGAAAGTTGGAATTTGGTATGGAAATGAAGGTTGGGAAGTGGTGTTTACAAAAGGAAATGGTTTGTGAAATTCGTACTCATGTGTACAAAAAGTACTAAATGGTACTAAATTTAGTACAAATTGGATTTGTGTGGAAGTATAGAGGTGGAAACCTGAAATTTGGAATTAAGATTACTCACTGAGTATAGGATTGAGATATGGAGGACGTTTTGGAAATTCGTACTTATGTGTACGAAAAGTACAAAATGGTACTAAGTTTAGTACAACTTGGATTTGTGTGAACGGATAGAGCTAGAAGCATGAAATTCGGAATTAAGATTACTGACGGAGTATAGGATTGCGATATGGGAGTAGTTTTCGAAATCCGTACTTATGTGTACGACAAGTTCTAAATGGTACTAAATTTTGTACAATTTAGATTTGGGTGAAAGGATAGAGCTGGAATCCTGAAATTTAGAATTAAGATAACTGTTGAAGTGTACGATTTATATTTTAGGTAGTTTTAGTACTTATGTTTACGAAAACTACTAAATGGTACTAAATTTGAATTTGGCTGAACGGATAGAGCTGGACTCCTGAAATTTGGAATTAAGATTACTGTTGTAGTATAGGATTGATGCTGTTTTGGATGTTCGTAATTTTGGGTAGGGAAAGGACTAAGTGGTACTATATTTGGTACATAAAATATAAAAAATAAAATATAAAATAAATTCACTTTGCCAGTTTTGTTGTGATGTGTGTTTACTTTTTATTTTTAAAGTAAGACCCAGCTTAATCACAGATTTGTTGTTTTCAAATTTTAACAAATAAAAAGTGTCAGTCGGGTTTGCCGACAGATATATATGTGAAATGAAACTTTCACCTACGGACAGATCGAATTTAAGGTCTCTTCCGAACTTTGTGGCCCTTTTTGAAAATTTTAACTTGCCGACAAAAATGTGGATTAGGAATTAACTGCACTAAGACACAAATGTTGAACCTTTGTAGGGGAGGTACCCTTAGGGAGGACCGATATGGGCCATTTTAGAACAATGCCGTTCTTTAGTATTGTTGATGTTGCGAAGTTTTTCGGCAATTCACACACACACACAACCCGAATACAATGAAAGAGCACACATAAGAGAGCAAATGTTTTGATTTGTTTTTATTTTGCAGCGTGCGTGCATACAACCTTACTAACACACTGTCAAAAGTTGCCAATATTCAGAATTTTGTGTGCCCTCTTCTTGGTCGGCAGTGTTTTAGAAGTTAAACTAAATTTTGACAAAATATTAGGAGATCCAAAGTTTGGACCAAATTGGTTGCCCCATTCAAGTGATCTCGTCCTAGCATTTTAGTGACATTTTTTAAATATTGGGGAGAAGTACCGGAAGTTGTGGACCGGTATTGCCCCATGGAACTAAGTTTCGATATAATATGACGAAGACCAAATGTTGGACCAAATCGGTTGAACAGTTCGAGAGTTATCGTGCTCTCCGATAGCCACATATGGTGACATAGGGATTTTACACCTTTCGGGCTGTTTTCCTAAGAAATATGGACTTGCTCTGAAAAACCTTTTACCGTCGTAATGGAGGTAGCGGATGCAAATCGCTTCAACAAAAATCAAAGTGAATGGAAAGCAGGTCTTAAAGTGAACTTATCCGAAATTTTGTGTGATAGGTACCAGAAGGAGTAGACAAATATAGTCCATATTCGAACCTGATCTATATCTGGTAGATATATTAGGATGTGCAAAGTATGGATTACATCGGTCACTCCCTTCAAGAGTTATCGTGTGTACAATTTTTCCGGAAATTTTTGAACTTTTGTGGGGAGGTACCTGAAGGAGTGGACCGATATGGCTTATCTTCGAATTTAAACTATATTTGGACAAAATATTACGAAGGCCAAATT
Source organism: Musca autumnalis (assembly GCF_047663935.1). Classification (NCBI taxonomy): domain Eukaryota; kingdom Metazoa; phylum Arthropoda; class Insecta; order Diptera; family Muscidae; genus Musca; species Musca autumnalis. The sequence goes on from NW_027411946.1 coordinate 14,269, forward strand.
TTGGACCGAATCGGCAGATCCGTTCGAGAGATATCTTGCGCTCCATCCACTACACACCGTGTTATAGGGGCTTTCTGCATCTTTCAGGCTATTTTCTCAGGAAGTATGGACTTGCCCCTGATGAAACTTTTACCGTCGTATGGGGGGCAATGAATACAAGTTGTTGCAACAAAAATCAAAGCGATTCGAGAGCAGGTCCTAATCTGAACTTATCCGAAATTTTGTGTGGGAGGTACCGGAAGGATTGGACCGATATAACCCATCTTCGAACTTAAGCTAATTTTGGACAAAATATTACGTAAGCCAAATTTTGGATCGAATCGGTTGATCCGTTCGAGAGTTATCGTGCTCTCCAGCCAGCCAGACAGACAGACAGATGGACGGACATTGCTCAGTCGACTGCAAATTGTCTGAAACACATTTGGTCCCAACATACTTGGGGTTTAAAACCATTATTTTGATGAGCCACATTTTGCCCGTATGAACGTGTATATACCGTCGTTACCATAAATGCCGAGGGTATAAAAACAACAAGTTTTTAAAGTGGGGTAGTTAAAATTGATTTACTTTAGGGAAGGGCAGAGAATATAAGTTTCGTCCGGTGTCCGATTTTCCGAAAAACCTGGCCAAAAGTATAAAAATGAATGGATTTTGCCCTAACCTTTAGTTCTTATGTTTGTCGGGCCGCTGATTACATTTTTGATATTATTTAACCCTCAGGCGGTCATTTAATGGGTATTTTTGGTGATCTTATCGGATCAAAATATTCTTCAAATTTCTTCGCCATCAATTTTCACTATAGGTCCTAGAATACACCAAAACTCTATATCTTACCTTAACTCCAGAAATATACAAATTAGAAAAACATTTTAGTTTTAATGTCGTACTTCATCAAAGTTTTGGCAAAATTGTCATACAAAGCATCATTTCAGATGAATGGCGTCAAGGACAAAAATGTTCTCAGCTAAATTTCACTATAAGTCACCAAAGAAATGAAATCTCTATTTGCATTACATACCAAGGAAATATCGGTATCAATTTTGACAAAAAACCAAGAAACTAAAATAGGGGTGCAAGCTTCCACAATTTCTACAGTTTTAGAAATATTTGAGAAATATTTGGAATCCTTGCACTTTAGGTGTATAATGTCTTTGGCAACTTTACTGACAAGAATGCGAGGAATATTTGTCTTAAAAAATTAACCCTCGTGCGAGCCGTAAAAGGGGTCCTTTTGTTCCCTTTTTCCACAAATCTTTAAAATCTCCTATAAAATGTGGTCGGATCAGACCAAAATATTCTAGAAATTTGTTCGTCATAAAATTTTACTATAGGTCTTAAAATATATCAAAACTCTAAATTATGCCCAAACGCCAGAAAGTGATCCTATACTATATTCTGACATTCTGAATGAAAGAAAATCTGTATATACCTGCAAGACAAAATATCACATAAAAACGAAAAGTGCAAATATGTGCAGGATATTTCGATGGAAATTGGTAAAAAAAAACCTTCCTTTTTTATGAAACGATAAATTACACGGCCCAACTCGATCTTACTCTCAACTATTTTCATAATTTATTGTGAAAATTGATCTTGAAAAAAATTAACAAGTATGGACATCAATTATTAAAGAACGCACAATTCATTGGCGACACTGAACATCTTAAATACGTTTCACATACCTTTCATTACAATTACAAAAAGAAAATATTTAATAACCGTTGTTTATTTTGCATATTATCATAGATTTGTAAACGACTTAAATATTGAAAAAAAAAATCCAAATAGGGTCATTTCGACCTGCTTTTATACCCACTTATTAAACAAGAAATGTATATATTTTTTCATAACCGCACGCACTGACATCCTATAAACAATATCTGACCCTTTTTAGTGTATATTTATACATTTTTTTTCGATTTTTGGCCAGGTTTTTTGGAATATCGGACACTGTGCAGTGTGGAGACGCATAACAGTGGGAGTAGTTAATTTGGTTTGCATATGCGGCTACGAGAGTTTTTGAATGTTTCTGTTGAATTCGCATTTAAACGAATTCGTCGGTCACATTTATTCTTGAGCTCGAGTCGTCATAAAATTGAGAAAGAGTTCTTTGCTTCAATGCAAAGAATTAAGAGAACTGATGAGTCCAAGTAGCGTTGCACGAAACTAGTGCAATAAGGTGTACGTCGGTACGACGAAGAGAAGGCTGAGTGTTAGACTTAGTGAACATGAGAACGACATAAAGAAATGCAAAGAAAATACAGCTTTATCCCAACATACTAAACAGTGGGGCCATGTAGCAGATTTTAAAAATGTAAAAATACTTGATGGAGAGAAAAACGAAAATAAGAGATATACTCTTGAGAGTCTAAGAATACAAGAGAGAATGTGTGAATGTATGAATACAAAAGAAGACAAGGATAATACTAAATATCAATACTCGGTTGCAATATTTTGAAGTGGAAGTTCTGTGATTTAGTTTAAGGTTTTGCTGCAATATTTTTATTTTTTATTTTAGTTTGTGATTATTATTTTTATTTATGCAAAAATTTGTGTTGTGAAGTCCAGTTTTTTATAATTAAGAATAATACCACGACTATGTAAGAGAAACTAATTGTAAGTAAAACTTTAAACTAAGAAATTCGAAATATGATTTGGAACTAAAATTAATGTTTTGTCTTAGGATTTTCAATAAAGACTCCTGATGAAGTTGGAATCAAACCAACGAAACGTAGAGTAAAAATGAAATAAATTAGTTTTATTTTTCTCATGTACATCTGACCGAAACAGCCCGGTATACAAATATACACATCAAAGCAAGAATAATAACAACACGGTCATAATAATAAAAAAAACTAGTATTCTCTGCCCTTCCCTAAAGTAAATCAATTTTAACTACCCCACTTTAAAAACTTGCTGTTTTTTAAATATGAAAACAACAAATCTGTGATTAAGCTGGGTCTTACTTTAAAAATAAATATTTAATATTTACATAAATATTTAAATTAAGATTACTGAGGTAGTTTCATAAATTCGCACTTTTGTGTAAATGGTACTAAATTTGGGTAGAGCTGGAATTCTGAATTGTAAAATGGAAGTAGTTTTGAAAATTCATACTTATGGGTACGAAAAGTACTAAATTTAGTACAATTCGTATTTGGGTCAACGCATAGATCTGAAATTTGGTGTTAGGATTGCTGTTGTAGTATAGGATTGAGGTAGTTTGGAATTCGCACTTATGGGTACGAAAATTACTAATTTTGGTTCAATTTGGATTTGGGTCAACTGCAACTCTGAAATTTTGGAATTAAGGTTACTGTTAGAGTGCAGAATGGAAGTAGTTTTGAAAACTCGTACTTATGGGTACAAAAAGTGCTAATTGGTACTAAACTTGGTACAATTTGGATTTGGGTGAACGGATAGAGCTGGATATCTAAAATTGAAGTTACTGTTGCAGTGCAGGATTGAGGTAGTTATGGAAATTCGTAGTTATGGGTACAAAAATTGGGATTGGGTGAACTATCCGCTGAAATCCTGAAAATTGGAATTAAGATTGCTGTTGGAGTACAGGATTGAGGAAGTTTTGGAAATTCGTACTTATGGGTACGAAAAGTACTTAATGATACTAAATTTGGTATATTTTGGATTTGTGCGAGCATGTAGAATCCTGAAATTTGAAATTAAGATTGCTGCTGAAGTGTAGAATTGAGGTAGTTTTGGAAATTTGGTACAATTAGGATTTTGGTGGACGGATAGAGCTGGAAATCAGAAATTTGAGATTAGATAGTGTGAGATTGCCATAAGGAGGTAGTTTTGGAAATTCGGTACCATTTTTAATGCGTATACATTCTGAAATTTGGTATAAAGGTCGTTGTTTTCTGAGCTATGGAGGTGCTACTGGAAATACCCCCTATAAGGCTACGATAAGTACCAAATTAGGTGGCGGGTGTAGTATTAAAGCTGAAGTTATATAACTTGGAATAATACTACTAGTGTACGCAAAGTTCTAAAGAGTAATACACCATAAACGTTTTAGAATTACTAAATTGTACTACAAATTGAATCACTGAAATGAATGAACTGGTAAATCCATCGCTATGGAATTTATTAAGAGAGTCACTGTTGGGATTAGATCACAATGGTTATGAAAATTTGCACTGTTACTGCGTCAAATTTAAAACTGCAAAATTTGAGATAAGGTACTGGATTTGAAAAATTGTATTCAATATTGTATCATTGGTTTTATGTGTTTTTATTTGTCAACAAAATTGAGTTTTTATTCTCAACGCTTAGAAAGTCCATATGGAAACGTAGTGGACAGAAAGCCATCAATTGAAACACCTCGCTGCTGATGCGTAGGGTTGAAATACATCAGATGTTTTTGAAAAATATAACAGAAGTGTTACAAATAGTACTTAAATGAAATTACATATCAATTAAAATAGGTAGTAGTACAACAACGTTTTCAGAGTTCACCATTTCGGTATTAAATACTTTCCTAAGTTTCAGTATTATTACTATCAAATCCTATATAGAAATTAACAATCGATGACGACAAACAAATTGGGTTTTTGGTCAGGAAAATCGTTCCGTTCACGGTGCAAAATTTGAAGCTATCAATTTAAACGGCCAGCTTTGTACCCATCTGGTCATTGTCATGAAATACCAAGGCTTATAGTGAGCAATGAAGACCCCGAGCAACACACGGTTATTACCCTCCGAGGGAAACTAATGTCGGTAAAATAACACTGGACACAGCTATTCACACATTAAGTAACTCCACCTCGGCATTCCATGTATCAAGTGAGATAGGGCTGTACTGTATAAGGAAGGGAAGTCCTCCTCCGATTCTTGTACGATCCTTTCGCAAAATGTTGGAACCATCGCAACGTTGAAAGCTAGAGGTGACGGTGATATTCGTTTCCTGGTGCTGCATTTGTTGTTGGTGGAAGACTGCTGGGAGATGATCTGGCGCAGCAAGCAACCATATAACTTCAATCGCAGTAGTCATGGAGGCGACTAAGACCAAAGCGGCATCAACAGTGCACCCAATACATACATGCATTACATCTCACCGATGTTGCCATATGGGGGAGGCCGATCTGGCAAAAGGAACAGATCCATGTCCAGTGGTTCTTCTCTATCCCGGCACGGACCAAAAGGGTTCCGCGCTGGTATGACGGGATTATTACCGTTTCCATGTTAAAAAAGAACACAAACACATAATGGTTGAAGTGACGGCCCCTGGTCGAAGATTCCTCCGAGTCAGTCCGGTGCATAGAACCAACCGCCGTGGGATTGCTTTAAACACGTTTAATAGCTAGGATAGTTCTCGAAGAGAGTACCCAATTTGGTTCAAATTTGCATTTGAAGGAGAAAAAATTTGGTGACAGAGAAGCCACTCCACAGCCGAAATATCGGATGAGCCGTTACCAACGGCGAAACCGCTGGTTGTGTGCGTTCAAATCATCGGCTTTCCTTTTTCACTTTCAAGAAATCATCGGTTTTTAATTAAGAAATTAATTAAAATTAATATTAACATAATCTTCGCCTAATAGGCAAAATTTTCAAATAAAGTCCACTCTTGTTCATTTAGGACAAATATATGTAAATTATTTGGATGATAACGATATTGCCCCGGTATTTTAAGAGAATATTATTTTTAACAACATTTTTAATCTGTAACAATATCTACATACGTACATATTTATGTAATATATGGTAACATGGGGCGCCTTCGCCACTGGGGCGGGTACCCCATCGCCGATTTTCTCGCAAAATACAAGTGCTAGAAAAAATCCGTTAAACGCAAAATTGTGAGTTTAATGAAGATCTATCATCTCCCAAAAGTTGGCAGTTGTGTCATAAGTATGATAGCGGAAGCACGCGGTTTTGTGTTTTGAGGGTATTGGGAAAAATAATTATGGTAGATGTTTTTTGTGATATCTTCTTTACCTTTTGTGATATCAAAAACATATTTTATACCGTTAGAAGACAACTACTGAAGAATAGAAATCCCAATAATTTGCATGAAAAAAAACAATAACAAATGTCAATATATTCATATTATGAGATATGGTGGGGGTGGGGCGCCTACGCCATGATAGGGGTATGGTGGGTTAATGTCAGAATTTTGTCATGTTTAACTTCAATTCTTTATGCCATAGATATACCACACTATAATGTGAAGTTAAAATCAAATAGTATCATAAACGTATCTTGTTTTGGTTATATTATGATTTTTGTACCTAAATTCAAGGAACCTATTTCAATTAACCGCTAGAACCGGCTACTATTTGTGAATTTTAGACTCATTTTTGATTATTCAATAGAAAACATGTTCCTTTTTCGCATAATATTGATATTTAAGGAAAAAGTATGGTAAATTACAGTTTTAGAGTCCGTTGGAAAATGTTTAATTTCGATGGCGAAGCTGCCCCATGGGTGGGGAGGCTTCGCCACTTTTTAGACATTTTGTAAATTCACAAAAATAATATTTTAAAAACAAAATTATAACCACTTATATATCAAAACTTATAGTCAAGATACGCTAATGTTTGTACCAAAAATAATATTTGAAAAAACTTTAACGGTGTCGGTATGAGAACATTTTGAACAAAAACGTGGCGAAGGCGCCCCATGTTACCATATAGGCATTACAGTAAAGTTTATGGCCTTGCATATTTTCCGTGCTATATGTATAAATGTAATTGTATATTTTCCTCTGTCAATGACTACAACAGAAGACATTTCCGCAAAAAGTTTTTCCTTTACTTGCACGGAACGGCATATTCAATGCGCAAAGATCCAACTGGGATGTGCGTTCATGTTGTCTAAATGTATGTAATGAGTAGCAAGGAACATTTTTGTTTTATCTTGGGTATATTGTCTTTTCTACACTACTAATTTCTGTTCTAATTTAGAAACTGCACAAAAACTCAAGTCAAAATTTATGCAAGGGAGAAAAACTTAGGCATTTCTGCCACACACGGATGTGTGTATAGGAAATTTCTTGGCAGAAGAAGTTTCATAAATAGGAAATAATTAACGATAATTGAGTTAAGTTACACATAATTTTGTAGGTTTTTTTCGTCATTCTAATAAAGATTTGTATAATAAGAAAATTGTAGTCAGCATTAAAGTTACAAACAAAAGACAAAATTAAATTGGGGATTCTTTTAGAGGAACTTAAATAACCCTAATTGGGGCAATTTAAAATTATCTTTGATAATGATATTTATTTCAATTTATTGCTTCCTTATGTTTGAAAATAGGTCGTATTATTGTAATGTTTTATAGCATAATATTATTCAATATCTTATTTACCATTTAGAGTTTATTCACTTTAACCACAAAAATAACTATTTGCTAAAATTCAAATTTATGACTGTATTCGAATCCATTTTATAATAGAGAAAAGTTTTCTTCTATCAAACATCGAAGGATTTGCCATGAATATTAGAGTATGGACGAAAAATATTTCCGACAAAAATATGAATAAATTGACAGATCAACCATTTGTTAAAAGATGAAACGCAAAAAAAAAAAAGGTTTGGAAAGTTGTTACAAAAATATAAAGGGTGTTTAAATTCGACTATCGGAAGTTGCATATAATTTATTTTTTCAAACACAGATTAGGTCGAGGATGGACTATAACGGTGCATTTCTTAATTTCTTCATACATTTACAACAAAATTGCACGTTATAGACAATTTTATTTTAAATATTATTTTGAGAGTAGAATTAAGTTTTTTTTTTTAATCCTTTATAGTTCATTGCTTCAAAAATTAAAAATTAAAACTTTTGACACGATATCAACAAAAATTATGGAGATAAATAACACGCCTTAAAATTGAAAGGTCAAAACATATGAAACTGAATAAAATCCCATGTCAAAATATTCAATATTTTGTAAAATATATTTTTTATTCGATCCAAATCATTTGTTTTTGTTTTGGGTATTTTCTTCATCGACGAAGTTTGGGGGTCATACTAGAGAAGCATGTATATGGGTGTAAGGGTCAGAAACTTCAGAAGTAATGAAATTTCCTCATATATTTAATTGTCGATTTAATAAAATTCTTGTTTTCATGGCACCCGTAATGAAACACCCGTAATGAAACACACAATTTTGGCACAAATTATTATACCCTACACCACTATGTGGGGAGGGTATTATAAGTTGGTTTTGGCCAAAAAGTTTGTAACGCATCGAAATAATGGTCGTGGACCCATACATATATATATCAAAATGAATGTTTCGACGAGCTGAGTCGATCTGGCTATGTGTGTCCGTCCGTCCGTCCGTCCGTCCGTCCGTCCGTCCGTCTGTCCGTCTGTCCGTCTGTCCATCTAAACCTTGTAATCACGCTACAGGTCGCAATTTTGATCGGATCGTCACGAAATTTTGCATGTTGATAGGGGTCCCGGAGGGGAAGAAGCCTATTGATTTTGGTGATGGTCGGATAATATTTAGGGGTCGGAAAGGGCAAAAAACTTAGGTGGATAAAATGACAACGTTTTTTTTCAAAGCAAATATCTCAGCTTCTATACGGGGTATACCAAAAGCAAGACCTGACAATGAAAGAAGAAAATATCACCTTTCTAATGATGTAAAGCAGGTGCTCGTAGGTAATCAAACAACGAAGATATAACAATAGTAGCAAATAAAACCCCAATTTTCATTTTTGCGATTTTAACTATATTGACGAATATCACAGCTTTGGTTGAGAACTTTCCAAAAGCAAAGTCTGACTATGAAAGTAGAAGATCCCGTCTTTACAATGATGCAAACTAGGTCGGCGTAGGTAACCAAATAACGGAGATATCGCAATAGTCGGTAATACATCCCATTTTTCTATTTTTTTGGAAATCACGCTACAGGTCGCAATTTTAATCGGATCGTCACGAAAACTTAAGGGTTAATGGGGGTCTCACAGATGAAGAAGCCTATTGATTTTGGTGTTGGTCGGATAATAATTAGGGGTCGGAATGGGCAAACACTTATTTGGAGAAAAGTCAACATTTTATTTTAAAACCAATATCTCTGTTTCTTTAAGAGGTATATCAAAAGCAAAACCTGGCAAGGAAAGTAGAAAATATCACCTTTATAAAGATGTAAAATTGGTTGTCGTAATTGGTCAAATAGCAGAGATATGGCAATAGTCGATAATGCATCCCATTTTCCGATTTTCTTGTAATCACGCTACAGGTCGCAATTTTGATCGGATCGTCAAGAAATTTTGGGGGTTAATGGGGGTCCCAAAGAGAAAGAAGCCTATTGATTTTGATGATGGTCGGATAATATTCAGGGGTCGGAATGGGCAAACACTTATTTGGAGAAAGGTCAACGTTTTATTTCAAAGCCAATATCTCTGTTTATTTAAGAGGTACATCTAAAGCAAAACCTGGCAAGGAAAGTAGAAAATATCACCTTTACAAGGATGTAAAGCAGGTTGTCGTAGGTGGTCAAATAGCAGAGATATGGCAATAGTCGATAATGCGTCCTATTTTCCATTTTTTTTTTGTAATCACGTTTTTTTGTAATCGGTCGCAATTTTCATCGGATCGTCACGAATTTTTTGGGAGTTGATGCGGGTCCCACAGAGGAAGAAGCCTATTTAGTTTGGTGACGGTCGGATAATATTCAGGAGTCGGATTAAGCGAAAAGCGTATGTGGAGAAATGTCAACGTTTTTTTATGCGAATATCTCCGCTTCTGGTTGGAGTATTCCAAAAGGAATACCCCTCAATGGCAGAAGAAAAGATCTCGTTTATATTGATGCAAAGTATGTTGGCGTAAGTGAGCAAACCGAGATATTGCAAAATTCAGTAATATACCCAATATTTCCATTTTTTGTAATCACGCTACAAGTTGGAATTTTGATCGGATAGTGACAAAATTTTTGGGGGTAGATGGGGCCCCACAGAGGAAGAAGCCTATTGATTTTGGTGATATACGGATAATATTTAGGGGTCGGAATGGGGAAAAACTCATTTGGAGACAAATTCAAAGTTTTTTTCTTTGTGAATATATCGGCTTCTAGTAGGGGTATACCAACCGCAAAGCCTGTCTATGGAAGAAGAAAATATTACCTTTACATTGGTGTAAAGCAGGTTGGCGAAGGTGGTCAAACAAGGGAGATACCACAATAGTCGGTAATGCATCCAATTCTTCCATTTTTTGCAATCAAGCTACAGGTCGTAATTTTGATCGGATGGTCACGTAATTTTGGTTGCTTATGGGGGTCCCAGAGAGAAAGAGGCATATTATTTTTGGTGGTAGTCGGATTATATTCCCTAAAAGAAATGTTTACCAGTGAAAAGCTTATGCACAGGGGTAGTGGTGTAGGGTATCACATGGTCGGCTCCGTCCCGACTATAGCCTTTGCTCACTTGTTTTTTTAGCTTAATTTTTTTTTTAATACTGTGGAGAATCTGATGGTTACTACTTCCATTATATTTAAACAAAGAAGATGATGAAATTTTGATATTTAAGATATGTATTTTGGGAGTTATGGTGAGATTTTTGGTGGTTTATGTCAATGTTTTGGTTAAGTTTCCACATAACAGGACCACGGATTATGTATATCGGATTTAGTGATTTTATGCGAAAACCCATACGAATTGCTATTTTTAAACACTTCTTATAAATAAACAAGTAAAAAAGTATCAGAGATATACCCTCAGCCTGTGCAAATTGAAACACTTTTTTCACAAAAAACTTATGTATTTAGGGGGCTTCAAAGTTTTGGTCGTATGAACCGACAAAAATGTTGATTAGGATTAAAGTTCAAAAATGTTGCGGAAAAGGTACTTAAAGGAATGGACCGATATAGACCATGGGTGTGCCATAGGGGGTTTTTACACCCTTCCAGCTGTTTTCTCAAGAAGTATGGACTTGCCCCTGAAACAACTTTTACCATCGTAATTGAGGCAGCAAATGTAAGTTGCTTCAACAAAAATCAAAGTGATTCAATAGCAGGTCTTAAAATGAACTTATCCAAAATTTTGTGTGGGATGTACGGGATGGAGTGGACAAATATAGTCTATATTCGAACCTGATCTATATCTGGCAGATATTATGACAATGTGTAAAGTGTGGACCAAATCGGTCACTCCCATTAAGAGTTATCGTGCGCACAATTTTTCCGAATATTTTTGAACTTTTGTGGGGTAGGTACCTGAAGGAGTGGACCGATATGGCTTATCTACGAACTTAAACTAAGTTTGGAAACAATATTACGAAGGCCAAATTTTGGCCGGAATCGGCATTTCCGTTCGAGAATTATCTTGCGCTTCCACCCATAAACATGGTGTCATAGCGTTTGTTTTTCAACTTTCAGGCTATTTTTTCAGGAAGTATGGACTTGCCCCTGAGGAAACTTGTACCTTCGTATAGGGGACAGTGAATAAAAGATGTTACAACAAAAACCAAGGCGATTCGAGAGCAGGTCCTAAACTGAACTTTTCCGAAATTTTGTGTAGGAGGTACTCGAAGGAGTTTACCGATTGAGTCCATATTGGAACCTCATCTAAATCTGGTAGAAATTTCATAATGTGGAAAGTATGGACCAAACCGGTTACTTCCTTCAAGAGTTATCGTACGCACAAATTTTCCGAACATTTTCGAACTTTTGTGGGGGAGGTACCGGAAGGAGTGGGCCGATATAATCCATCTTTGAACTTGAAGTAAGTTTGGACAAAATATTACGAAAGCCAAATTTTGGACCGAATCGGCAGATCCGTTCGAGAGTTATATTGCGCTCCAACAATTACACAAGGTGTCAGAGGGTTTTTTGTAACTTTCAGGCTATTTTCTCAGGAAGTATGGACTTGCCCCTAATGAAACTTACAGCGTCATATAGAGGACAGCGAATACAACTTGCGTAAACAAAAATCAAAGCGATTCGAGACCAGGTCCTAAACTGAACTTTTCCGAAATTTTGTGTGGGAGGTACCCGAAGGAGTGGACCGATTGAGTCCATATTGGAACCTCATCTAAGTTTGGTAGAAATTACACGATGTGCAAAGTATGGACCAAATCGGTTATTCCCTACAAGAGTTATCGTGCGCACAAGTTTTGCGACAATTTTTGAACACTTGTGGGGGAGGTACCTGAAGGAGTGGACCTATATGGCCCATTTTCGAACTTAAATCGAATCTGGGCAAAATATTTCGATACCCAAAATTTGAACCGAATCAATTGATCCGTTCGAGAGTTATCGTGCGCACCAGCCAGACAGACGGACGGACATTGCTAGATCTACTCAAAATTGTCTGAAACGGATATCGTACAAACATACTTGGGGTCTAAAACCATTATTTCTATGAGGCAAATTTTTTGTCGTATCAAAGTGTAAATACCCTCTTTAGTCTAAAGGCTGAGGGTATAAAAACGAATGAAAAGAAAAACAAGTAAAAAAGTATCAGTCGGCTTTGCCGACAGAGATATACCCTCAGCCTGTGCAAATTGAAACACTTTTTTCACAAAAAACTTATGTATTTAGGGGGTTTCAAAATTTTGGTCGTATGAACCGACAAAAATGTTGATTAGGATTAAAGTTCAAAAATGTTGCGGAAAAGGTCGGAAAAGGTACTTAAAGGAATGGACCGACATAGACCATGGGGGTGCCATGGGGGGTTTGTGTAAATTATGGACCAAATCGGTCCATACTTTTTTGAGTAGGTACATGAAGGAGTGGACCGATATGGCTTATCTACGAACTTAAACTAAGTTTGGAAACAATATTAAGAAGGCCAAATTTTGGCCGGAATCGGCATATCCGTTCGAGAATTATCTTGCGCTTCCACCCATAAACATGGTGTCATAGGGTTTGTTTTTCAACTTTCAGGCTATTTTTTCAGGAAGTATGGACTTGCCCCTGAGGAAACTTGTACCCTCGTATAGGGGACTGTGAATAAAAGATGTTACAACAAAAACCAAGGGGATTCGAGAGCAGGTCCTAAACTGAACTCTTCCGAAATTTTGTGTGGGGGGTACTCGAAGGAGTTTACCGATTGAGTCCATATTGGAACCTCATGTAAGTCTGGTAGAAATTTCATAATGTGCAAAGTATGGACCAAATCGGTTACTCCCTTCAAGAGTTATCGTACGCACAAATTTTCCGAACATTTTTGAACTTTTGTTGTGGAGGTACCGGAAGGAGTGAACCGATATAATCCATCTTTGAACTTGAACTAAGTTTGGACAAAATATTACAAAAGCCAAATTTTGGACCGAATCGGCAGATCCGTTCAAGAGCTATCTTGCGCTTCAACCACTACACACGGTGTCATAGGGTTTTTTGTAACTTTCAGGCAATTTTCTCAGGAAGTATGGACTTGCCCCTAATGAAACTTACAGCGTCGTATAGAGGACAGCGAATACAACTTGCGTAAACAAAAATCAAAGCGATTCGAGACAAGGCCCTAAACTGAACTTTTCCGAAAATTTGTGTGGGAGGTACCCGCAGATGTAGACCGATTCCATATTGGAACCTCATCTAAGTTTGGTATAAATTACACGATGTGCAAAGTATGGACCAAATCGGTTATTCCGTACAAGAGCTATCGTGCGCACAAGTTTTGAGACAATTTTTGAACATTTGTGGGGGAGGTACCTGAAGGAGTGGACCTATATGGCCCATTTTCGAACTTAAATCGAATCTGGACAAAATATTTCGATACCCAAGATTTGAACCGAATCAATTGATCCGTTCGAGAGTTATCGTGCGCACCAGCCAGACAGACAGACAGACGGACGGACATTGCTAGATCTACTCAAAATTGTCTGAAACGGATATCGTACAAACATACTTGGGGTCTAAAACCATTATTTCGATGAGGCACATTTTTGGTCGTATCAAAGTGTAAATACCCTCTTTAGCCTAAAGGCTGAGGGTATAACAAATCCCTCTAAAGATGACGACCCCCAAACAAACGTTTTAAGGACCACTATCTGCGATCCTGCACCTGGAAGGTGGAGTTTACTCATTGTCAGATGTACTTGAAAAGTACAAGGCCGAAATTACTGCCATACAAGAAATACGATGGATTTAGAAAAGCGTCACAAGAACTCCTAAAGTTGACGCACTGTATTATAGTCATGGTAGCTATAATACAGTGCGTCAACTTTAGGAGCACGAGTTTGGCTGCAGATTTGTAGTTAGTCAGAAGTTAAAACATCTGGTCTCCAGCTTCATTCCAGTGAATGAAAGGCTTGTTACAATTCGGATAAAAGCAAAGTCTTCAACATTAGCTTTACCTGAGCTCATGCTCCAACCGAAGACAAAGACGAACAGACCAAAGATATGTTCTATGAACGCTTAGAAGAAACATACGACCGTTGTCCTGCCCATGATATTAAAATTATTCAAGCCGATTTTAATGCCAAAATTGGAAAGGAGATTATCTTTGGTCTCGACATCCATAGGGCACCTGGCTTTCTCCAGATCAGAAAATAAGAAATCAAATTGATCACGTTGTGATAGATGGAAGACAATCATCGAGCGTGTTGGATGTGCGTTCGTTCCGAGGAGCAAATACGAGTATAGACTCGGACCACTACCTTGTTGCAGCAAAGGTAAGCACCCGGTTAAACGTAGCAAACAAAGTACGAACAGACAAAACACGAAAGTTAGACATCAGTACGCTGCAATTACAACAAATAGCCACAGCATACTCCACTCAACTAGCCCAATTGCTTAATGAAAGCACTCCTCGTCCCGATAACATATCAGCACAATGGCGAAGTATTGCCCATTTCATGCAAATAGCCGCTAAGTCCATACTTGGATACCAGAGACCTCCACCAAGGAATCCATGGTATGACCAGGAGTGTCGTGCTGCTACCGAAGAGAAAAATGCGGCATATAGGGCACACTACAATCAGTAGCAACGCGTAGCGCACGAGAGAGGTATCGGGAGAAAAGGAGAGAGGAGAACGTCGTTTCCGCAGGAAAAAGAGAGAGATGGAAAAGCGGGAGTGTGAAAAAATCGAGATGTACAGGAGCCAGAATGAAGTCCGAAAATTCTACCAAGAGTGAAACATCAAACTGATGACTTTGGTACAAGAAACTCTTCTTGTAGAGACCAGCAAGGTAATTTGGTAACTGACACAGATAATGTGCTCAGGATATGGAAAGAACATTTCTCCAAACTGTTGGTATCCGATAGCAGCAAAGACGACGAAGATATCACAAATCCAATCCCAAAAGATGGTATTGAGTGTATACTGCCCAGCCAAGATGAGGTAAAGACAGCAGTGAACCGGCTGAAGAATAATAAGGCAGCAGGAGCCGATGGCTTACCAGCCGAGCTGTTCAAAACCGGAGGCGACACGTATTCATCAGCTAGATAGCACCATCTGGCAGGATGAACGAATACCCGACGATTGGGACCTTAGTATCCTGTGCCCCGTACACAAAAAAGGAGATAAGACTTTATGCTCTAACTATATGCTTATGCTCTAACTACTCCCGATTGCCTACAAGATCGTGCAAGGGATATCGTGCGAACGACTAAAGCCTATGGTCAACGAGATAATTGGGTCATACAAATGCGGCTTTAGACCTGGCAAGTCCACCATTAACCGGATATTTACCCTGCGGAAAATCCTGGATAAGACCCAAGAGATACAGATCGACACCTACCACCTTTCTGTCTATTTTAAAGCAGCCTTCGACAGCCCACTACGTTCAAAGGTATTCCAAGCCATGTCTGAATTTGGTATCCTCGCAAAGCTCATTCGGCTTTATAAAATGACTTTAACTGATACGAGATCCTCAGTTAAAATAGGAAAGAACCTCTCCGAAGAGTTTTGTAACAAAAGAGGTTTCAGCAAGGAGACAGCCTTTCGTGTGATCTCTTCAACATCATGCTGGAAAAGGTTATACGAGAGGCAAACGTCAAAAGTGACACAATCTTCACCAATAGCCACATGTTACTTGCTTATGCTGATGATATAGACATCATGGGACGATCAGTAAAAGAAGTAACTGATACTATTATGAAGGTCGAATGTGAATCTGCTAAAGTGGGTCTGGCGGTAAACGGCGGGAAGACCAAGTTGATGGTGTCGACGCGGAATGCGTCCATTGAGCTCCCACCAACTGTTGAAGTTGGTTTCTATAATTTTGAGGTAGTAAAAGACTTCGTCTACCTCGGCACCGCCGTAAACACAGCAACGACATCAGTTGTGAAATTAAAAGAAAAATTATATTGGCAAACAGGTTCTACTTTGGCTTGAGTAAGCAGTTTAAAAACGAAGCCACATCTCGTCAAACAAAGATAACGCTTCACAAAACACTGATACTACCCGTGCTGATGTATAGTTCCGAAGCCTGGGTACTTGCGCAATCAGACATGGCGATGCTTGGTGTGTTTGAGAGAAAATTCTTCGAAAGATTTTCGGGCCAATCTGCGTGGTTCATACGACGTCGATATTCACCGTCAAGAATATCGACGTCGTATGAACCACGAGCTGTATCTGCTATACAACGACATCAATATAGTTAAACGTATCGAGATGCAGCGATTGCGCTGGCTAGGCCATATAATAAGAATGGGCGAAGATGAACCCGCTAAAAAGGCGTATAAAATCGGGCCACATGTCGGTGCACACAGAATTGGCAAAGAATAAATGGCGTAAACAAGTGGATGAAGAGATGTAAAGGCGCGGTATTCCAGAAAGCGAAGCACTAAAAAGAGAGAATTGGAGATCTTTTCTTAGTTCGGTCTATGAAACAAATGTTCTGTAATGGGCCTGCTAAGTAAGTAATTCTGTATCTGTCTAGGTTCCCATGCTCCTTATCGGGACGAGGAGTGCCTATACTCAATAATGGCGTTGAGTGGAGTATGCTATTACTGTCTGCTGAGATTGCAGCTTTCGTGCCGTGTTGGGGCTTAATTTAGTCGGCACATCTATATATATAAAAGAGCTTAGTGAGTGACTGAGTGAGTGACTGACATATCATCGCCCAGACGAAACCGCTAAAGCTAGAAAGCTGAAATTTTGACTGTGGGTTGCTGTCGGTGTGTAGGGGTGAGATAAGGCTGGGTTTTTGGAAATTCGACCTAGAAGAGTACGAAAAGTACTAAATATGGTACCCTTTGTATTAGGCAAACGGAAAGAGCTAGAACTCTGAAATTTGGAATAAAGATCACTGATAGAGAGTTAGAAAGATGTACAAAAGGGTTTTTGGAAATTCGACTATAAGTGTACTAAAAGTTACTAAATTTTGTACCAATTGTATATTTTGGACGGTTACAGCTAGAATCTTGAAATTTGGTATGGGAATCAAGTTTGGGAAGAGGTGTTATGCTAAGGAAATGGTTTTTTTAAGTTCGTACTTATGTGTACGAGAAGTAATTAATGGTACTAAATTTGGTACAATTTGGATTTGGGTGAACGGATAGAGCTGGAAACCTGAAATTTGGAATTTAGATTGGATTGTAGGTAGGATTGAGATATGGGGGTAGTTTTGCAAATACATACTTATGTGTACGAAAAGTACTAAATGGTATTAAATTTGGTACAAATTGGATTTGGGTGAACGGATAGAGCTGGAATCCTGAAATTTGGAATTTAGATTACCGTTGAAGTGTAGGATTGAGGTATGGGTGTAGTTTTGGAAATTCATACTTATGTGTACGAAAAGTACTAAATGGTACTAAATTTGGTACAATTTGGATTTGGTTGACAGTATAGGGCTGGAATCTTGAAATTTGGAATTAAGTTTACCTTAGAAGTGTATGATTGAGGTCGTTTTGGAAATTCGTAGGGTACGAAAATTACTAAATGGTACTAAATTTGGTACAAATTGGATTTGGGTGAACGGATAGAGCTGAAATCCTGAAATTTGGAATTTAGATTACCGTTGAAGTGTAGGATTGAGATATGGGGATAGTTTTGGAAATTCATACTTAAGTGTACGAAAAGTACTAAATGGTACTAAATTTGGTACAATTTGGATTTGGGTGACCGGATAGAGCTGGAATCCTGAAATTTGGAATTAAGTTTACTTTTGATGTGTAGGATTGAGGTAGTTTTGGAAATTCGTAGTTATAAGTACGGAAAGTACTAAATTTGGTACAAATTGGATTTGGGTGAACGAATAGAGGTGGAATCCTGAAATTTGGAATTAAGATTACTTATGGAGTGCAGGTTTAAGGAAGTTTTGGAAATTCGTTCTTATGTGTACGGAAAGTAGTAAATGGTACTAAGTTAGGTATGATTTGGATTTGGGTGAACAGATAGAGCTGGAAACCTGAAATTTATAATTAAGATTACTTATGGAGTGTAGGATTGAGGTATTTTGGAAATTCGTACTTATGGGTACAAAAAGTAATAAATGGAGCTATATTTGGTTCAATTTGGATTTGGGTGAACGGATAGAGCTGGAATCCTAATATTTGAAATTAAGATTACTGTTGGAGTGAAGGTTTGAGGTGGTTTTGGAAATTCGTACCTATGTGTGCGAAAAGTTATAAATGGTACTAAATATGGTATAATTTGGATTTGGGTCAACGGAGATAGCTGGAATCCTGAATTTTGGAAGTTAGATTACTGTTGGAGTGTAGGACTAGAATAGTTTTGGAAGTTCGTAGTTGTGGTTACGAAATGGTACTAAATTTGGTAAAATTTAGATTTGGGTAACGGATAGATGTGGAATCCTTAAAAATTCGGAATTACTGTTGGAGATAGTAACTGAAATTCGTACTTTCATACGAAAGTATTAATTGTATTATGAATAGAGGAATTCGGAAATTTGGTATTATAACCGCTGTTTGTGTGTAAGGCTGAGATATGAATGTAGTTGTGGATATACGTACAATAAGTGTACGAAAATTATGAATTATATGAAACTGGCACAAAATTTGGTTCAAATTATTTTTGTGCAAAGGGGTAGAGCTGTCATTTTGAAATTCGGTATTAATATAGCAGTTGGCGTTTATAGTGGAGATAGAGAGGAAGTTTTGGAAGGTATGTATACGACAAAATATTAAATCGCGGTTTGGATATAAGGGAGTAATTTTTGAAACTTATACATAATACAAGTACTAAATTTGGTACCAGTTTGGTGTTGCATGAAGGGATATAAATGGAATTTCGAATTGTTGTATGGGGGTTTGTGTTGGTGTTTAGATAAGGATTTTTTGAAATGCATACAAATTCTGAAATTAGGCTGAGGTCTGGCTGATTTATTGAGAAATAGGAAATGTATTAATGTTATTAAATTTTACGTTGTGTTGACGTTGGGTGTACTCGTAGCATTGAAGCTGGAATTATATAATTAGTGTGTGAAAAGTACAAAATTGCAATAAGTTTGGTATTAGGCTAAGGAATAGAAGTGGAATTCCGATTTATTATTTATAAGGTCCTGAATTTTAAAAATTGTACTGAATAGTGTACTATTGTTTTTATGTTAACATGAACTCGGTTCGTAACTAATGTACTGAAATCAAGAAGTGAAACGTATCTTTTCAACAAAATTGTTTTTATTTTTGTTGTCTATTCTGAACGTTATAGTTTTACAAGAAGGTTTTTACACCCTGAGAACAAAAAGGCCTAAAATAAAATGTCTCAAAAATTAACTGTTATATAGGGTAACATCTTTTGAATAAAGGTTTTCTACATTTTGATTTCACAAATTCCAAAGTTCGGTTGGAAAATGTGGATAAAAATCTAATCCGTTCCGTTCTAATAAAACATGGAATGGAATTTAAAATGTAGGTCGCTGTTGAAGTGTAGAGGTCTTTGTTGAAATTCGAACAAAACGTTTACAACAGTACTTAAATGAAATTAAATATCAATTCAAAAAGGTATTAGTACATCACAATTTTCACTGTTCACCATATTATATATTGTTTATTCGTATATTATTCCTTTTCCGCGTACAAGGTAGCGGGTATTTTGCTAGTATAAGAATAAAATAAACCGAGTATGTAGGAAAAAATTTTGTCCGGAGTTGAAGTCGAGTTATTTTTCGACTCAGACTCCGACTCCAGCAAAATAGCTCTACTCCGACTCGTAGAATCCGACTCCGGCTCCGACTCCGATACCCTGGTCACGACCGTGGCCAAAAATGGTCAAAATCATGTACTTCGGAATACAAATTTATTGATGAGAATTTATAGTAAACATTTCAATTTGTTTGTTTTTCATTTTCGATTGCGTGAGTGGAGTATTCCCCCATTGGCTCAACTTCATTTATTACCCTCTATTACAGAGAGTAATGTTTTTCAAAACAAACTGACAGTGTTGCAAAATTTTACTGATCGCTACCAATATCATGATTTCATCCCGGCGAAGGGAATTATCAATTGGCTTCTCAGTTTTTGAAATGATGCCTTTTTAGTGGAAAACCGAACTCTTTAAGTGTCTAACATTCCCAAATGAATGAGAATCACACTCACTTTTCGGCTTTTCCAAAAAAACACAAAATCAAAATATTCTGTAACATGTCAGCACGTATGAACTAAGAATTCGTCGAATTCTGTGAGTTGAAAATAACATCACCACAGTTGCCTGTGAGGTTGTTATTGGAATTTTGTTTTTAACAAAGCTCCATTCGCACGTGCCTCGGCTGTTTTTTGTTTGTTTTGGTTATTGTTGAAGATTCAATCTCATTTTCGATTGCTTGAGTGGAGCATTCCCCCATTGGCTCAAGTTCATTTAACCCTTTATTACAGAGAGTAATGTTTTTCAAAACGAACTGACAAAAAAAAAAAACATTTCAATTTGAAGGAATTTCAATTATGGTATTAATTTGTCAAGTAGTTTTGTCCATGTGAAGGTTCAAATCTGATAATTGTTGGAAATATATATTTTTGTCCTTATTTTACAAAAATTAATAATTTGTATTATGCTCCAATATTTTAATATTTAAAATAATTTATCGTTCTAAAATAAATTTTTACAGTTGCTTTGGATGAAATAAAAATTGATTTAATTTTGTTTGGTAGTAAAAAGTGATCATATGGAGTTTACAGCTACCCAAGTCTGTGGTACTTAGTACATCGATTTTGTGAACCAAATTTTAAAATTAGAGGAGTGGGGGAAAAATTGTTTGCTGTTTGAATTGTGAAAAGTGAGTACTTCAAACGTATAAAGGTTCCAGCTACAGAGGTTTGCAGACGAACGTGTTGTTTCCCTTTTTCAGTGACCACATAACTCAAGGGTTACACACTTTTTTAACAAAGCGTTTTGCGGTGTTGGCTATAGCGCAAAAACGACTGAACCGATCATCATATATTTTTGTGTGTTTATTTAGTATTAATCTTGCTTTAAAACGAGAGACTTGAACAGTGGTGAACAGCGAAAATCAAAATTCGATTTTTAAAAAAGAAAAATGGACCGTTTTTGACCATTAATCAGTCAAAAAACGTTTTTAAAGGAAAATTTTCATATTTAAAGACAAGAGTTTGGTGTATTCAATAAGCTCACAGAAAATATCAAGACGGAACACCAAATTTCAGTCATTTCGGGTGGATATTAAAACCACAACCTTCAAAATACCGAAAATTGGGAGGTCCTGTTCTATGGGAGCTGTATGAAGGCGTGGATCTTCATCGACATATTTCAAGGTTAAAGTTTTATACCCCCAACGAAGACTAAATACCAAATTTCAGAAATTTCGGTGTAATAATGAGGCTAAAAGCTTCAAAATACCTATAATCGGGAGATACCGTTCTATGGGCGCTATACCGAAACGTGGACTTACACCCACAAATTTCTGTTGGTAATTTCGGTTGGTCATTGTGACTAAAACTTTCAAAATATTGAAAATCGGAGGGTACGGTTCTATGGCATAAGTACGTGGACCGACCATCCCAGTTTTTTGTCCTGGAGATATTAAGTCAATAATGGGTACGTTTACCAATATTGGTGCACCAACGATAACACCTTCAGCCACATAGTGTGTCGTCGCTGTTGTAGTGGTGCCCTGCATACTAAACCTATGCTTTTGATCAACTATCAAGTTAGTTTTTTCTGACATTATGAGGAGTAAATTCTCAAAAGTCGGCCGACAAAAGCGAAATATTCCAGACATCAACATTGTACACATGTTTCAGTATTATTATGCCTCTTGTGGGAAATACTTTTCAAATATTTCACTCTTGAATTGCGTCCTTATTACAACACCCTTTACATCTCGCACTTTGTGCATCTTTTTTTTCTGCTAACTAATATTTTCAACCAGTTGACAATTGGCAACAATTTCCATTATGAAAAAAAAAGAAATAATTCAAAACTTTTCAGACTCAATCCCAAAACAAAAACTAACGATGCAAAACTACTACGACCTCATGTGTGAATATAAAAATTGATGATTCAATGACCAATCATCAGCAATTTGGCAAATTTGCCCATAAGGTCACAACGTCAAAGAAATTTAAATAATTTCTGCTGATGCGATGCAAGAAGTTTTGACATTGGATTCCCCCACTTCTTTAAAGTATAACAAAAACACATTGGAGGATTTTAATTTGTTATTCCAGACCTTGTTACTCAAGAAGACCTTTTGTATTTGAATTCTTTATTATTTATTTTTTTGTGTAGGTCTATATAACTCGAAAAAAGAATATAACAACTCTTGATTGCTTCTAAAAGCCCTGAAGTTTTTTGTTACTGTTGTTTTGTTTGTTTTCATATTGAAAAGTTTTGTTGATTTCAACATTTTTTACTTGAAACTGTTGGCGTTATTGTTTTGTTTATAGTCCTGCCGATGTCATGTGGTTCATCCACATGTAGGTGTGCTGTAAAGTTATTACAGTCCAAGATGGATGGTGATATTGAAATATGTGTCTTCGTTGGTTGTCTTGAAATTAAATTTGATGGGATGGGTGGAACATATACCGAACTATAGAAGATAAAGAACTATAAGCTTGGAACGAATAACATTACATATATGTTTAATAACACAAATTACATTAAGTCTGTTGGTTGCAATTCCACACAATATCATAAAATGGTCTAAATATCAAATTTATAAAGGTCTATTTATAATACATCAATGTTTATTTTTCCAATAAATGTCTTAAATTTGTATGTTCATGGTCATATTTCAAACTACAAACTCGGATTCAATTACATTTTTATTTACCTTATGTAGCATTGCCAAAACATATGGTATCCACTGCACAGTATCAATTGCTATGCTAACCCGTACACAATATGTTTTCACTGACTTTTTTAATCCGTTTTACTGATTTAACAAACCTAAGCCAGGAACAACTACTAACCCAATTCGCTTAACTAACAATCAATTCAATTCGACAACAAGCCAACACAATTTGTATTTGGTCAATTTTCACTTTATTTAATTCCATCATCTCATCGTTGTCGTAGTCATCGTTATCATCTGTACGGGTTTTTCTGTTTTCGTATTCCAGTAACGTTTTATTGTAATTTGTCTTTAAGCCGAACTGTTAAATTTAACACTCTCTGTAGACATTCGGAAATAGAATAAAAAACAAAAACCACTAAAATAGACCATTGAGAGTTGTTGGTTAATATTTTGTGTTTTATTTTCTGCGGTTTGTTTAGCCACGCACTGAGAAAAATTCCAAATGAAAATGTGTAATTGTAAAAAAAGGAGAAAAGGACTGAAGTCAATCGGGGTATATAAAAAACAGATAAAACATTTACAATTCAAGTTAAGACTTACATCACTGTATGTAATTTTTTGAGTCATGTTTTATTAACCATATTCTGACACCGATAGAAGGCAAAAAAACAGAAAACACGTGTCTCGCCGTTTTTCTCTATCTCATCAACTTTCGCGGTTATAGGCCTCCAAAGATTTAAGACTTAGATGTAAAAAGGGATCATTTTATCAGGATTATATCTTCCAAATCTGTAAGAAATTACATATAATCTCAGGACAAAGTCGTAGCTCTCCTCATAAAGAACAAAAATTGTGAACATATAAAATCCATCAAACTTCATCTTCAAATTTCAAAATTTTTTTCTCTGGTTTTGGTCTACAGATATGAAACCGATCAAGTTTGAAGCAAACAACCAACTACAAAAATTAACCTTAGATCTCAATAAAAATCTTTCTCCGAACTCCGTATAGACGGGTCTAAAGGGTCAGAATAGCAAAGCAATTTACGTACCCAATCTCTATAAATTTGGTTTCATATTTTTCTTTGGACGAAATCCGTATTAGACAATTTGGAGTTGATTTAGCCATGTCCGTGTGTCTGTCTGGATGGTGCACACGATAACTCTCGATTTGGTCCAACATTTGTCTTTCGTAATATTTTGTCCAAATTTAGTTGAAGTTCGAAGTTGGGCCCCCGAAAATGTTCGGAAAATTTGTGCGCACGGTAACTCTTGAAGGGAGTAACCAATTTGGTCCATACTTTGCACATCGTGAAATGTGTACCAGACATAGATGAGGTCTCAATATTGCCTCTATCGATCCACTCCTTCGGGTACCTTCCACAAAAATTTTCGGATAAGTTCAGTTTAGGATCTGCTCTCGAATCGCGTTGATTTTTGTTGTAGCAACTTGTATTCACTGCGCTCCTTACGACGGTATAAGTTTAATCAGGAGCAAGTCCATACTTCCTAAGATAATAGCCTGAAAGATGTAAAGAAATCTATGCCACCGTGCGTTGTGGTTGGAGCGCAAGATGAATCTCGACAGGATCTGCCGATTCGGTCCAAAATTTGGCCATCGTAATATTTTGTCCAAACTTAATTTAAGTTCGAAGATAAGGCATATCGGCCCACTCCTTCAGCTACCTCAAGTTCAAAAATGTTAGGAAAAAATGTGTGCGCGATAATTCTTGAAGGGAGTGAACGATTTAGCATATATTTTACACATAGTTATATATCTATTAGACATCAGGTTCGAATATGGACTATATTTGTCCACTTCTTCGGGTACCTCCCATACAAAATTTCGCATAAGATCATTTTAAAGCCTGCTCTCGAATCACGTCCATTTTTGTTGACGCAATGGCAAAATTTACGATGGTAAAATTTTTTTCAGGGCCAAGTCCATACTTCTTGAGAAAACAGCGAAAAGTGTAAAAAACCCCTATGGCACCATAGTGGCTCCAAAATTCTGCCCTCGTCATATTTTGTCTATATTCAGTTTGAGTTCGAAGATGGGCAATACCGGTCCACAAATTCCGGTACTTCGACCCGAACGAATCAACCGATTCCGTCCAAAATTTATGGGTCGATTCCGTATTGCGACGCGAGTCATGTCGCGTCGTCATTCGTCTCTGCGACAAAATTAAAGCGATAGAAAATAATCATCGATAACAAGTCATCGGTGATGTAGCGCAGCGGTTTTTGTTTTGATTTGAATAAATCAGAAAAAAATATTAGAGGAAGTTGTACACAAAATTTATAGTTTTCTAAAATGATAAGCTCAGTGGAACTATTTTTTGATAGTAGTGAAGAAAATATAGTTAACGTAGCATCTATCAGGCGAGACTAAAGAGATAAATCAAATCCTTTAGAATGTCCATCAGTATTCTGAGTATATTTGGTTTCCAACATTCATCAAAATAATTGTTAATTTTTTAGGTTTAAAGCCTATTTTCGGCTTCCAAAAGACGCTGTTATTTATATAGTAGAGGCATTAAAAATGACTACAAAAAATCCACAGATCAACAGCAATACAGCCGATCTTTAAAGTGTGTGCTGCTTTAAGATTTTTTGCAGAAGGAAGCTTTCAAAAATCCCATGGCAATGACTTTAACCTCGGGAGAGCTCAGCCCACATTGTCAAAGGTATTAAATGAAGTTCTGGAGATAATGGAGAAAAAACTGTGTAAAATTTGGATTGCTTCCATATTAACAGAAGAGGAAAAGCGTAAAAATAAAAACTATTTTTATTCAAAAATAAATTTCCTGGGCGTTGTCGGATGCATTTCTACCTCAGCAGATTGTCCAATTTCACTGTTATTATCATCCCATGTCTCTTCAATTCCGTAGATCGCACCTGCAGGATTTGAAACCATATTAATTTGCAGTAAGTCTGCTACAGCTTGCTCCATCGACGACAAAGATATTTCTTGTGATGGTCCACCTCCTGTAGCTGTAATGTTCTTATTTTAAGACATTTTTTTCTTAAGTTTAGAATTTGAAATGAGTCCATACTCTGTGCCATTCATCTGGTGTACGCACACAACTATTTTATTGCTCCACAACATCCTCCCACACCTTATCAAAAGTGGCTTTAGTCTGACTCCACGAGCTACGTTTGGGTGGGCTTCCATTTCTTCAAGCAGCATTTCAAATTGCTCTTTTGTAGTAATTTTTACCAATAAATAAGTTCACTTAAAATAAATGAAAACGTTACTTACGTTTCAATTTTTCGTTGTTATTCGTTTGTAAAAATGCACGGCGACAGCAGCAGAGTCTGTCCAAAATTTGGTCTTCGTAATATTTTTTCCAAACTTAGTTTAAATACGAAGATGGGTCATATCGGTCTACTCCTTCAGGTACCTCCCCAACAAATGTTTAAAACTTTTCGCTAAATTAGTGTGCACGTGGTCTATAATTTGCACATCGTAATATTTCTACGAGGCATAGATCAGGTTCTAATATGGGCTATATCGCACACACAAAATTTCGGAAAAGTGAAGTTTAACAGCTACTCGCTAATCGCTTTGAATTTAATTGCAACAACAACATTACGACGGTACAAGTTTTTAGTGTCTGGAGAGCACGATAACTCTCGAACGGTCCAAAATTTAGCCTTAGTAATATATTGTCCAAACGTAGCCTAAGTTCGAAGATAGCCCATACCGGCCAACTCGTTCCGACACAAAAGTTCAACATTTCCGCTAAAAATAAGCGAGAAGAGTAACCGATTTGGTCAATACTTTCCACAACGAAATATTTCTACGGGATATACTTTGGTCCATTCGAATCTCGAATCGCTTTGGTCCATTTTGCAACCACTTGTATTCGCTATACAAGTTTTTAGGCGCAAGACAATTCTTTCTATGAAAATGGCCCAAAATCTGTAAAAACGCCTATGGCATCACGCTGCAGATGGTGTATATTGTGCCATTTCCTTTGACGTTTACATCTCGTATAACCCTTTCCAGCTGGATAGGTTTGTCTGAACTGAACAGTTCGAAGATTTTTTTTTTGCTATTTTATTTACTTAAACTTTCTTAATCTAATATGCCTAATGATCAGACTTAACCCTCGTGAAACGTAGTATAATGGTTGGATGATGTGTGGGGCTTCGGTAGACTCCTAATTTTCCAATGTACCTCTTAGGCTATAACAACTAAACTATAATATAACAGCTAAAATCACTATAAATGACCCTCGCCTTAATAAGGCACAAATAAAATGACATCTTACAGAGCCGAATGAGCTTTACGTGAATACCAAATTCAGATATGGCTTGGAATACCTTTCAACGTAAGGGTCTATCGAAGACAGCTCTATAATCGACTCAAAGATGGAAAGTGTTGATCTGCATTTCAGCAGTATTTTCCAGGATTTGCATTGTCGTTCGCACAATATCTCTGACACTATCTTATAAGTAGACAGCGGAATCCTATGCAAATGCATATATGGTTAGGATGGTCGTGGAGAAAATCTGATGAGACAGAAACTAGTTTTATCACAAAATAAAACGAATTAGGCCCAGAAACTTTTGCATATTTTGCATATTTTTACATATCTGCATTAAATGAGCATATGCAAAACCATATGTAAAAGTATACACAAGGATTTGTGGTCTAAAAATCACACTGAAATGTGATATTAAGTCTTCGTTAGGGGTATGAAACTTTACAAATGACATTTGTCCGCATGGGTCCACGTCTTCATATTTCCCAATAAAATGGTACCTCCCGATTTCCGATATTTTGAAGGTTGTGTCCTCAATATCCCTCCGAAATGGCTGAAATTTGGTATTAAGTCTTCCTTGGGGGTATAAAACTTCATATAGCCCTCATGGAACGGTACTTCCGGGTTTCTGGTATTTTCAAGGTTGTGGCCTCAATATCCCTCCGAAATGGCTGAAATTTGGTATTAAGTCTTCCCTGGAGGAATAAAACGTTCCACCTGAAATTTGTCGGTATAGGGCCACGTCTTCATATAGCCCCCATAGAATATTACCTCCCGATTTCCGATATTTTGAAGGTTGTGACCTCAACATCACACTTAAGTGGCTGACATTTTGTATAAAGTCTTCGTTGGGAGTATAAAACTTTCCAACTGAAATTTGTCAGTATAGGTCCACGTCTTCATATAGCCCCCATAGAACGGTACCTCCGGATTTCTGGTGTTTTGAAGGATGTGGCCTCAATATCCCTCCGAAATGTCTGAAATTTGGTATTAAGTCTGCCTTGGGGGTATAAAACTTTCCACCAAAAATGTGTCGGTATAGGTCCACGTCTTCATCCAGCCACCATAGTACGGTACCTCCCGATCTCAGGTATTTTGAAGGTTGTGGCCTCAATATCCCGCCAAAATGGCTGAAATTTGGTATTAAGTCTTCCTTGGGGGTAAACAACTTTCAACCTAAAATTTGTCGGTTTAGGTTCAGGTCTTCATAGAGCCCCCATAGAACGATACCTCTCGATTAGCCTCATTATCACACCGAAATGGTTGAAATTTGGTATTTAGTCTTCGTTGGAGGTACAAAACGTTCTCCCAGAAATTTGTCGGTATAGGCCCAGGCCTTTATATAGCCCCCATAGAACGTACCTCCCAATTTTCGGTATTTTTGTTGTTTGTGGCCATAGCAACGCACCAAAATGGCTGAAATTTGGTATTTAGTCTTGGTTGTAGGTATAAGCCTTTCTGACTGAAATTTGTCGGTATAGATCCACGTTTTGATATAGCCCCAATAGAACGATAACTCCCGATTTTCGTAATTGTGAAGGTTGTGACGTCAATATCCCACCGAAAGACTGAAATTTGTTATTTAGTCTTCCATGGGGTTATAAACTATTCCAGAAGAGAATTATCAGTATAGGTCCGCGGGTTCCTATATCTCCCATAGAAGCGTACCTCTAGATTTTCTTTGAGTCTAAAAACTTTCCGCCAGAAATTTGTAGGTATGAATCGACGATATATGGTCTCCATGGAACGGTTTCTCCCGAATTTCGGTATTTTGAAAATATGCCAAATGGTTTTACCGAACTTGCTGATATTTGGTATTTAGTCTTCTTCATAAAGGAAAGGAAACTAATTGTTCCATTTTACTTCAATACAACTCGTGGCTGTGGGTATAAAAAGTTCGAACTTAACGCTGTTTTTACTTGTTACTGTTACTGTTCTTACCGCACTGAGTGCCACCGTGGTGCAATCGTATGCACACCCGCCTTGCACTCAGAAGGTCTACGGTTCGATTCCCAGGCCAAGCATTATCAAATTTTCAACGGTAGAAAAATACCCCTCAGTTATGTTGGCGACATTTCCTTGAGTATTTCAGCCATGTAAAACTTCTCTAAATGTTTTAAGACACGCCGCACAGTGCTGCCGCGTGGACAAAAATTAAAAAATGTGATGTTAACTTTTACATGTGTTTATATTTTTTCCTTACAGTAAACACATCCGATACAACGAATCTGAAAGAATTTTGTCGATATGTGCATCCATAATGAAGTTATAGCTCTTTAAATATGAAAAATATTTCCCAGGTAATCTAAAGCGATAATCATATGAAAATTATACGACATTTTAAATAACATTTTTTGAAAAGTTTGTTGATAATATTAAAAGCTTTGGATGGGGATTTGATGGGTGGGCTATAAATATAAAATTTTAGTACAATAAGTTGACATCAACTGCACATGGGCAAAGTACCGTTATCAAGAACTAAAAATTTAAATTTGATAAAAAAGTATAAATTCTTAATATTTCGTAGAGTATATCTTTTGATTGCCACCTATTGCCACCATGGCACTTGATTTCCGTTAATTGGACATCTCTTCCAAAGCGATATGTGTAAAAACATTCTGCCCATCCCTGCAACCTTCTGAGATATATCGGTTCAGATTTTATATAGCCCCCATATATATCTTTCCCCGATTTTGCTATAACTCTGTCAATTTTAGTCGAAAATCCTTGAAATTTTATATGTGATATTTGCTTAGGCCCATGATTAGATTCACCGATTTTCGTAAAAGTCGGTTCAGATTTGGATATAGCCCCCATATATATCTTCCCCCGATTTTGCTAAATTTCCTTCAATTTTTGATGAATAGCCTTCAAATTTAACATGGGAGGTTCCTCAGGCCCCTGTTTTACCGTTGACATAGGTTGATGAATGTTTTCACAGGTACTTATGAGGGCACAGGAATGAAAAATATCAAATTTGGTCCATATCGTTCAGGTTTGAATATGGTTTCCATATATAATTTCGCCCGATGTCACTCAGTTACGGATAATTACGTCATATTTACCTAATTTAAATTATATCTCACATACATTGTGTGTTTAGTGCATCGAATACATATATAAAATATATATGAGAGCTTTATCCAAATCTAAACTTATTTTTTCAAAATCGGTGAAACTGAAAAAGGGCTTAAGAAAGCATCCCATGTTAAATTTGAAGGCTATTTTCCAAAAATTTACCGATTTATAGCAAAATCGGTAAAAGATATATGGAACCTATATCCAAATCTGTACCGGTTTTTCCGAAATCAAATCAAAATCGGTAAAACTGAACAGTGGTCTGAGGAAACATCCCATGTTAAATTTGAAGGCTATTCATCAAAAATTGAGCGATTTATAGCAAAATGGGGAAAGATATATTTGGGAGCTATATCCAAAACTGAACTGATTTTTAGGAAAATCGGTGGAACTACTCAGGGGCCTAAGATATATCACAAATAAAATTTGAAGGATATTCGATTAAAATTGACCGAGTTATAGCAAAATCGGGGAAAGATATATATGGGGGCTATATCCAAATCTGAACCGATATGGACCAAAGTTGAAATTTTTCATTTCTATGCCCTTATTAGTACTTGTGCAAAAATTCGTCATCCTAGGCCAATTCGTTCTATTTTTGCCCACTTTTGTATGGAAGCGGCAACACTGTGCGCCGTTCGGACTCGGTGATAAAAAGTTGGTCCCATATCATTGAGCTAATATGAATCGGGGTGCACTCATTGGTATGATAGAAGTCTCTCTTGTCCCTTCTGGGATGTTTATGGAACAATTTTATATATAACTAGTGGACCCGGCGAACTTCGTCTCGCAGTATTTGTATGTTAAATGTTCCATAGTTTAATAATCGACAAAGTTATTGGATACTTGCTAAATTGAAGTTACTTTATTGATGTCAGAACAGATTTTTAAATCAGCGAAGTACTTTATGATAAACTATATTTTTACTTCTATTATTAGGAGCAAAAATTATCAAATCGGATGGTTTACCGACACGGGAGCACGCGACGTACAATTGACCATGTGAAAAACATTCATTTTCAAGATTCAAGCCACACACACTCAAAGATTGACCTTGCGATTTGTTTATTGTCATGGCGAATGCGAGACGAATTGGAAATTGTATTCGCTTGAACTCGAATGGCATGTCGGTTGGAATCATTGGAATCCTCGGAATGAGAACTTCCTCCCCTTTAAATTTCCCTTTTAAAATAATGGCATGAATAATATTTCTTAAGAGTTTTATGATCACCAAACGCGTTCCGTTGCATAATTTTGGTTGGTTGATGTTCCGAAGCATTATAACTACTGACCCACGCTTCAGTTCCAAGTTGTGTGGTGGCAACCCAGGTACGTCCAACGAATTCAAGAATTCAGTGGGATAGTTGGTTGCATCGTCCTCGTTTGTTACACAATCAATAGATTTAAAAGTGTGCAGAGCACCAACGATATTGTTTTGTATTGTGCAATTCAAATTGTCCACATCGAGGTTTTTAGGCGCTAAAATTGCTCTTTCACTTAACCAATCGTAATTTTTGTGGTTATAAATAATGTTCGGGAACACGTTGTTGATAAGCTCATCTTTAGTCGACACGAAAGTGCAAAAATTTGGCGGAAATGAAATCCGACCATTCATAGGGTCTACAGGGATTTGACCATTGCCAATTTCTAATAGTTGTTTGGAGAAAACTTCAGCTAAGGGATCATTTTGCAATGAAACCCGCATATTAGTACTTAGTTCAAGTTTCTGGAAATGTGGCCACAATGAGGATGACTTCAGGCAAGCATTGATCTCATCGGCAGCTGTGGATCGTGGTATAACTGGAAGCGTTTGCCGAAAATCACCCGAGAGTAGAATTAAAGCACCCCCAAAACGCCTTGTGTCATCCCGCAAATCTTTCATAGTTCGATTCAGTGCTTCTAACGCACGTTTATGCGACATTGTGCATTCATCCCAGATAATGATCTTGCTTGCTCTCAACACTTTGGCCATTGATGAATTTTTCGATATGTTACATATTGGTTCTTGTACTGATTGAAGGTTTAGTGGTAGTTTCAACGCCGAATGAGCGGTTCGGCAACCTTCCAGAAGTGTAGCCGCTATTCCCGATGAAGCAACTGCTAGAGCAATTTCTAATCTCGCGCGTACTGTAGCTAAGATTAATGATATAAGGAATGTCTTCCCAGTGCCGCCTGGAGCATCAAGGAAAAACATGCCACCATTTCCTTCATCAATTGCTTTCATAACTGTGACATACACTTCTTTTTGTTGAGGATTCAATAAGGGCACATTCGTTCGAACCATTTGGCTTAATGTGTTTGTATCGTATTCATGTTCACGATGTAGTTCTCGTTCAAAAGCCTCGTTCATTCCCCGATTTGGTGATGGCATTCCTAGTCTAATCAACAAACTGCCGCACATGGCATAGCACATATCTTCAATCATAACCAAAGCCCTGTTGTGTATCTCGTTAGTCATATCAAGGTTAGGATTCGATGAATGGACACGTACTTGGTGCAAGATGTCTTCCGACATATAATCCTTGAATTTGTCCCACAACTCACGTGGATTCGATGGAAAACATGTAGATATTATGATTGCAAATAATGTGCGTATCTGACATGGGGATGCGGAAAGAGCTGCTTCAGCGATTGTCGTGTCCCAATGCGAATCATTTTCAAGCAAATTTAGTTCATAGCATGCAGCACGAAATGTAGGTAAAACAATGCCATTGACAGTTCGAAGCGACTCAAAAGATGTGGGACCACGGACATTGACCAACAATAATCTCAGATAAAAACACTCATCATTTTTTGGGTGAACAGTATAAATGCGGCCAAGAGCTTCAGAAGAACGTATATCTGGATACCCAAGAACTACATCGCCTCGCTTTCTTCGTTGAAACTGTTTCGTAGCAGCATTCCATGTGTAATAACGTGGCATGTCTGTGTAAAGTAATGTCCGTGCGAAGGAATCACTTTGACAAATCGAGAAGAAACTTGTCAACGTTGTCGGTGGTGGGGTTTGCGCACGTTGAATAGCATTTGCTTCAGTGAAATAAACACGTTGACCATTCTCCAGATGAACTGCCAAATGTGTAACGGTCGGAAATCGTTCGTGAATAGGAAAAGAGAATATACGCCAAATCGCTTCATTACAGCTTATGTATCGACCAACTTGATACTGTGCAATTTCATCATTTGGGTCAAGTGCTTGAAGACCAAAAGCCGCCATATCACTACCTTTCGTGACATATTTGCAAATGTACTTAATTGACTTAACTGAGTTGCAATACTCTACGTTGCAATGAGCCTTAAATGTCTTGGAAAGAAGCGGGGAATATGGTACAACCCATGAGTTGTTGACGACGAAATCTTCTCCTTTTATTTTAACAGTAATTGTTTTACCACCATCGTCAGGCGATCGGCGCCGATACAGTGGATAACCATCAATGCCACTAATGGTCTCATTAGTAATGTTTCGTGGGTAACGCTTGGAACACTTGCCGTCGACCATGCACGGAGACTGAGGATTATTGACTCCACACGGACCGTGAATCATATTTTTTATTACCACTTCATGCAGTTCAGGATCGGTTTCAGGGTCAGGAATCTCAGCACATATTATATCATCAACTTGGTCCGGTTGTATTTTATCTATTAACCAAATGAGAATGTGAGCATGGGGCAAGCCTCGTTTTTGCCATTCAATCGAGTACATCCAACATCGAGTATTTCCGAAAACACGATGCTTAATGATATAGTCCATGAGTGACCGAATTTTTTGCCGGAATACACGTGCGGTGATATCATGCCGGTCACTTGATGTTTGGCCAGGAAGTAGCTGTTGAACAATTTCCACCCACTTTGGATTGCACGTGAAGGTGATGAACAGATCGGGACGACCATAGTAACGTACATATGTCATAGCATCTTGCGCATATTCATGCATATGACGTGGGCTTCCAACGAATGTCGCAGGTAAAATGGTCAAACGACCAATATTAGATGTACTTATTTCGTTGGAAATTGCATCTCGTAAATGAATGTACTCCTCCGTACGTAGTTTTGTTTGGTTTAATTTGATAAAGAGGAGACGCTCAGACTCGATTTTGGCATACATATCCACGCAAAATTGCTGAAATAGTCGGCGATATCGTAGCATATAATTTTCTACATTCTGGCGAATCATCAACCGATACGCGTAAAAACTCTTTGCACTGACATTCTTCTTGGTTTCTTCACCTAAAAATATCATTGGCATCATGTGATATAATATTGCAATTAAAATGTCGAGACGCACCTGTCGATGGATTAATCATTTTTATATTGATATAGTAGCCATCGTCCCCTTGCCAGAATATCAGTGGGTATTGCAACGCATCGTATGAACGATGTGTTTCTGATATTCGTTGCAATTGCCCCGATCCGCGGCGTGTGAGCACAATATCGCGTGACTCCCGATTTTCACCTACAATAACAACTGCAACCTCATCAATTGTTGGAGCATTATATTGCCGTTCATGCGTTCCAGCAGGTCGTTTATCTGCCCTGATTAATATTTTATATTCATCACTTGGCATTCGCTGCAAGGCACTTTTGAATAAGCGAACCAGGGCATTATGTTCATGAATTAATTGTTGCAAGCCGCCAAGAATTATTCGTCTCATTCTAGCATTTATTGTTTGTCGCTGATCCAGTTCATTTTCCGCATTACCCATGAAATATATTTGAAGAAATTTATTTTGTGCGTCTTCTAACGGTAGCAGCGAACCAATTCGATGGTGAATTTGCCCTTGAATCTACATAGTCAACGACAAAATGTATATAAATAAGTAAAATATGTGTCCATATACTCCAAAACTTGTAAAAGTTAAAATTTGTAAAGAAATAGTTGAACCCCGTGTGCTTTGCTACACCACTTAAGATTTTTATTCATTTAATATTAATATTTTGTGGATTTTAAAATTTGGAAGTTTTGCATACACATATAAAATCGCAAATTTATTTCTACACTAATTCCATCACACGCTCCAAATTTCATAAAAATTGGACATACATAGCGTTTTTGGTGCATAAAATGCGCAAAATCTGTCAAAAATATATATGAGAGCTATATCCAGAGCTGAATCGATTTATATATAATCTCGTAAATTTATTTCTAGACCACATTCAGTCACACATTCCAAATTTGATTGACATTGTGGATACATTCCGTATTTGGTGAAATGGATAAAATCGGCCAAATATATATATGAGAGCTATATCCATATTCCTAATTTCATGAAAATATTCCCAAAAAATATATTTGGAAGCTATATCCAGATGTGAACAGATTTCAATATAATTTCACAAATTTATTTAAATTTCCGCCACATATTCCAAATTTAATTGAAATTGGGCATAAACAGTGTGTTTGGTGCATAAAATCGGCCAAATATATTCGGCCGATAGGAGCTATATCCAGATGAGAAGAGATTTCAATGTAATTTCGCATATAAATTTCTGGGTCAAATTGCAGCACACATTCTAAATTTGGAGAATATATCTGTTACCATTCTAAAGATATTCACTGCTGTAATATATATGTATGCTGTAACATACTCTTAAAATTTAAGCTAAATTCGTTCAGTGTTTTTTGAGTGCATAAGTTACGAACTACTAAACAAACATTTTTCTGCTTTATATAGTGGATTCTTGCAAGTTTTAAAACCGAACTAACGATGGCTTTTAAAACTAAAAATGATATGCCTTATTATAACAACAGCGAATTAATACCTTAAATGTAGGGTTGAATCCGTTTTCTTCAATGATTTCCGCACCAAACGAAGTCATTTGGAAACATGCATTGTATTGCTGCGTGTTGGAAAGAAAATGACGCGACTCCGGTGTTTCACCACGTAGCAAGGAATACAATGGCTCTGGGGGTATGGACAATTGCGGTAATTTTACCTTACCACCGAGGCAGCATAATCCATTTGTTTCTCCAGAGAACTTCAAAGCACCACAGTGGATACATACAATATTCATCGGCCCAATTTGAATAGATGGATGTGAGCTGTAGTCTATGGAACAATCGTAATGAAACGCAACGCGATTCAAATCCGCACTAACAGCATTTCTTCTTGCGCGTTGATTCAAATTTTGGCGTTGTTGTGTTGGTTGGTAAGCTCGACGATTTCTCATCGCAATGTTGGAAATTTCATTGATTGCTTGTCTTTGGTCTTGGGTTTGGGATTCACGAAGCCTGGCCATACTTGCGCGGCGCTGTTCCCGTGCAGTTTCTTGATCAGCCCTATTTAATTCATATGCGATATTCCTAATATGCGATATTCCTAACTCGAGTTGCATTTCGAGTTCGACGTGAAACATTTGATCTTCTGGTTCGCGGCATTGTGAATAACACTGGTAAATGAACAAAAATATCCAGCAGCCTCACAATAAAACATATGTGTGGTTACTTACGATCAAAGATGGAATTCTAACTCAGCAAATTAAACAATCACAATAAAATGAACAGCAAATAAGTCGTTCTCGCGAATATGTAAGTTTTCCACCAAATGAATTATTCAAATTGAAACGAACCACGAAAATGTCTTGACCAAACTTACAACTACAATAAGACACGAAGAAACATTGACAAAATGTATAAATCACACTGCAATGAACCGGGAATAAAACTTAAGTTTTCCACCAAATGAAACACTCAGAATGACAGGAAGCTCGGATAAATCTTGATTTTCCACCAAATTCGTTAATAGCCCTGAAATAAATAACGAATAATTCCTGATTTTTCTCCAAATCACAATCCAATAAACACACATATACATACATACATATGTATGTATGCACGTCTTTATCCTGTATATTGCTATGCACAATTTTCGAATTAATTTTCAACGCGCTTTTAAGAATCGGGTTTCTCTTTTAAATTGGTTTTTGGTTGGTACAAACAATCAATTCAATATCAATAGTCAAATTGGAAAAAATATTTTATATACAACGTTCGAAATTGACAAAAAAAGAAACACACAAACAAACAAACAAAATTACAAAATATCTTCGTGATTTTTTTTCGCGTTTTTTTTAAATTTCTTTAGGTTTTATCCTTTTCTGTCATGAGACGATTCCGAATTGGCGCAAATTGTCAAAATCGGTTCAGCCGTTCTTGAGTTATAAGCGTAGTAACTAACATCATCCTTTTTTATATATATAGATTATATTATTATGGGTGACCACACGGTACATTTTAGCTCACTACCTTTAACGGGTGTTAAAGGCAGCTCCTCAGGTGTTAGCACGGGGAGGTCAGTGTCCACTTGAGATGAAAGAGGAACAACGGTAAGTTCTACACCATGGTAGAATGATAAAAGGTAGTCGCATCTGCCAAATTCAGGTAAATACAACCCTGTATGTATGTACGGGAGCGTGTCAAATACAGAACAACAATAATGTGAAATGACATTTCATAACAAAAGTCAAAAACATTTATTTGTGATTATTTTTATGTTATATTGAATATATCAACAAATCCCATGGCTGGTAAGGCGCACATATAAAAACCAATTTCAACACCACAAAGTCTCAACAACCCCACACTTCTAGATGCTGCGGAAACGAAACGATTGGGAAATTAATCAAAATAACAAAAGAATCTTCATGCAACAACACCGAATATATGTATTTATATGAAGTAATTGACTGTGGAAACTTCTTGGATTCAATCAAATCGAATGCACAAAGTCAAGGATGACATACATTTTGGAAAAGCCGCAGCTGCATCAATTTCAAACAGATTAACTACAGTATCAACAAATCAAGCCGCATCGACATAATCACATAATTATTAATGAATGGACCGGTCTGTGGTAAGATATGCGGCGCCAGCGTGGTACGAAAATGTTAGTAGTAGAAGAATATCCAAACGTGCCAGAATGTCGCCCTTGGACAGAGTGCATCCTCATTATATTCATGAGGATACGAAGATTTTACCGATAAATCAACACAACAAGATGTTGTCGATGCAGTCAGTACCTGTTTGTTTATGTTTTTACCGCCGTGAGCATCCCGTCACGATCATGTAGACAGGCTTCCCCATCCAAGCAATTTAGTAGAGATTTTCATGACCTAGAGAGAGAGAGGTCCAATGGTATAAACGAGAATTTCTAGATCAAGACTTTCAGGCCGACTTGAATAGCATTCATACTGACGCAGTTGCGCAGGCCTACAAAGGTACAGTGGTTTTAGCCCAGTTAAGATCCGGGCGATGCAGCCGCCCAATTCATATTGGGCCCGAATTGATGCCACGATACCCAACACATCCCCGGCATGTGGATTGGGACCACACAACACGTTGCATGTTTTCAACTGCCCAGCTAGCCCCACTCACCAGTCTCTTGATTCTTTAAGGACAGCGCCAGTCCAGGTTGCAGAATTTTTGAATCTGGATACAGAGGAACCAAGTACCAGAATAAAATATACTAACAAACCTGTTTGTGATGCTACAACAACACAACAATATATATTGAGACCTTCTGACCAATACCTTCACCACAACAACAGCAACTATTGGCTGTTGTCAATATTGCACCGAATCAGCAAGAACAACAAATACCTATGCAAACACAAACATTCACGACCATTCCCACAATTGGCTGGGTCAAATCATCAATATTCCAAGCTGACGTTTCCTGTATTACAGCCATGGTTAAATAATGTGTAATAGACTATTGAGATAGTCTATTACATAGGATACACCACACTGAAAAGTTTAGACAGACAATTCCTGACACCATTATTTTTATAGATATAAAAATCTTGCTCATTCTTTGTGAACTTCTATTAATAAAAAGGCATAACAAACGTTGTTTCACTTTTTAAATTTATATTTATTTATATTGAAACTCAGTTTAACCGCTTTGCAGGAGTAAATGCTTTGGTTTCTTTCCTAGAAAAGTCCCAGACCTTAAATAGATTGCCATCATTGCCAATTTTGCATAAACCAGACACCAAATTTCTTGTGTAATCGGCATTTCTTCGTTAGAGGCAGAGGGCAGTAATGATCTTTCATTTGGATTCGTGAAACAACTTAGCCAGAGTATGAAGTTTGTCCAAATCTTTGCAGGCTGGCTATGTAAAAATACAATGATTATCATCAATTACTTCATGTTTTTGCAAAGCTCCAACGGTTGGAGCAGTGTAGGGTACACCAACAACAAAATCAGCATTTTTAATATGTAAATCGCTTGCATTTTTTGAAGACTGGATTGATTATAACGATTTTTTTCGTTTCAATTTAAAACAAATTCAAATGCAAATTTAATTTTAACTGACATTTATAGATACATATGTACATGTAAACACACATATAAACATTCTGTGTCAAATTCATTTTGACAATGAATGTACTTCAAATTCAAAATTTAAAAAAAAATTTAATCATATGTTAGCATGAAACTACCTTTATTCTTGTACCATGGTTCTACACTTTACATGTTAAAGCCGGCCAGGACCGGTGGTGGATGATATAAAATGTTCGGCCCGGCGCTTTTGCTTG
Source organism: Musca autumnalis (assembly GCF_047663935.1). Taxonomy (NCBI): domain Eukaryota; kingdom Metazoa; phylum Arthropoda; class Insecta; order Diptera; family Muscidae; genus Musca; species Musca autumnalis. Next base: position 54,223 of record NW_027411946.1, read on the forward strand.
TTTCTTTATATTTGTTTCTGTGTACTGATAAAACAATCCAAGTTATGACAATTGGTCAAACAAAAGGGTTTGTGGCACTTAATGGTTTGTTCGTTGTAAGAATTTCAACCATGTTAGGCGGTACACAAACGAATTCCTTTTGCGGTTGTTATCAATTTAGACATAACGAACATTAAAACATAGCGATAGGAGGACAGTCAGTGGAAGCGAGCGAGTGAGCATAAGAAAAACATCAACATAACAACTTTGCATAACATTTGAGAAACTGAAAAAGAAAAACTTGAAATTCAAAGTCCTTCGTAGTAGGACAATAATTTATAAAAAAGACACTCGTCACCAGCCCGGACAACAGCCATAAGCAAATCAAATAGAAGGGGAAGTAGAAGAAGGGAAAGCTTTAGTCCTTTAGTGAAATGCGTGAATTCAATGTTGAATTGTGTTAAATAAACACCAAAGCAATCGAAAGAACGTGTTTGAAATGTTCAATAGGGAGGAAGGACACAATCTTCCATCTCCATAACCCTCCCTAGCTAACAATTATGGAATATTAAGGGAATGACTATGGCAATGAGGCATTTTGTGGGTTATAAAAACATTGCATTGTTGGTTGCGAAGTGGATACTTTGTGTGATTGTTACATGTCCAGAATTGTTGTATTTGAATTTTACAAGTCCTGAATTATGGCCGGAGTGCATGATGCGAATTATGGAATGATGTTGGAATTTGAATAGAAATCTGTTTCAATTGAAATTGAAATTCCAACTGTTTCAAATGTCACTGTTATTCGTTGTTGATGTTGCTGTTATCTAAAATTATTATATCGTAATATTTTGTTGTAGCATATTTTCGCAACATAACACAGAGTGTGTTGTTGTTGTGCTGTGTCAGTATGTTAGTGAAAAGGACTAAATTAAATGTTTATGGTGCCAGAATGTCGTCTGTCTGAGTGCTTTGGTTTAGCGTTTTTTGTTGTACGTTTTCATTCCGTAGAACTTCCTTGTCGTTTGTTTTTTGGTGTGGCTGTATGTTGCACATAGTAAATAACTTCATTTAACGAGAAATCCGAATTTCCGTTTTTATTTCATTTTACATTTCGCATTCCAACTCTTTCCACTTTTTATTCAATTTGTTTCTGCTTTTTTTTGTAGCCCTTTGTTTTTGCTTGCCTGCCTGCCTTTAATGCTCATTGCATCAGTATTCATGGCACACAATTAGTGTTGCATTGTTTCTGTTTATCGTTGTCGTCTTACTCGAATTAAGTAAAAAGCCTTTGACTTTGACTTCATTGCTGTGTCTGCTTAAGTCCTTGTAGTATGATGTCACAAAAATTTTAAAATAATAAAAACATTAAGAAGGGCTTCGCCGACTATTTTATATTCTACGAGTACACTCTTCATGATGGTCTGAATTGATTTCATATGTAAATGCTCTGGCCAAAAGTTTGAATGTCCTCCACAATAAGAATAACTTGCAATTTGTACCTTATCGAATCGAACAACGTAATTAGGCCCCAAGTCCTATCTTGACCCTTCTTTCATCTCATGGGGACACCGACCTCTCCGTGATGTCACCTGGGGAGCTGCCTTTATCACCAGTTAAAGGTAGTGAGCTAACATGTGGCTCGCATTCGCCCATAAGAACGTTAAAAACTTAGGTTGGTACTATGGAAAAAAAAAAACAAAAACGCTAAAGTTGACGACCACCACAAACGTTTTAAGGACCCTGCCCTGCGTATAGGCACCTGGAATGTTCGCAGACTTTATAAAGAAGGTGCAGTTTACGCATTGGCAGATGAACTGGCAAAATGCAAGGCCGATATTACTGCCATACACACGGTGCTCTTGAAGCAACTTTAAATGGAAGGTGCTTACACCCGGGAAGTTTTTGCGGATTCTGAAACTACAATGTTCATAGATTGGAAAAAACAAAAAAAAAAAAAACAATGGCCGGTGCGCTTTTTAAATAAATCGCGATTCAAGTTGACATTTTTAGGGATTTTTAGTTTTCACGATTTTGCTTGGAAAACGCAACTCCTATCGAAATGGTGCTGAAGACAATGTTGTAGCTATAAAAATGTTCTCCAAGATTGACCTTTATGATAATTTCGTAGGTTTTACCGTTATTGTGATATAGAAGTTCCAATTGGGACAATGCATTGACTGTATCGCTACCTTATGAAACAATGTCATACATGGTGTGCCTTAACTAACTTTTAGCGTAAACCGCTTGGGAAGTTTTTGCGAATATTCAAACAGCAATGTTCATAGATGAGAAAATCCAAAAACAAGAAAAAATTGCTGGAGGGATTTTTAAATAAATCGCGGTCAAAGTTCACATTTGTATTTTTTTAGGTTTCACGATTTTGTTTGGACACCGCAAGTCCTATCGAAATAGGACTAAAGAAAATGTTGTATCAGTGAAAATTCTGTACAAGATTGATTTGCATAATATTTTCGTATGTTTTGCCATTTTTTGAGATATAGAAGTTCAGATCAATGATTCAGATTTTGTTCTTAGGTCTTCAGGATTTTGCTTGAAATCCGCAAGTCCTATTGTAGCCGTTACAATTCTCTACAGGACTGACTTTCGTATCTGTTTCCTAGTAGGCGATACAGTCAAACTTCTATATCTCAAAAATGGTAAAACCGCAAAAACTTCCCAGGTGTAAGCACCTTCCATTTAAAGTTGCTTCACGAGCACCATGTACAGGAAATACTAAGAATTGGTAAAGGCGTCACAACAACACCTAAAGTCGACCAATTGTATTATAGCTGTCATGATATAAAGCATGTCGTGCCACCGTGGTACAATGGTAAGCGCGTCCGACTTGCACTCTGTATGCTTACTTACTTACTTAGCCCATTACAGAACATTTGTTCTATAGGCCGAACTAAGAAAAGATCTCCAATTCTCTCTATTTATTGCTTCGCTTTCTGGAATACCGCGCCTTTTCATCTCTTCATCCACTTGTTTGCGCCATCTATTCCTTGGCCTGCCAATTCTGTGTGCACCGCCAAGCGGTCCGTGTTTATACGCCTTTTTAGCAGGTTCATCATCGCTCATTCTTATGAACGCAATCGCTGCATCTCGATGCGTTTAACAATATTGATGTCGTTGTATAGCAGATACATCTCGTGGTTCATGCCACGCGATATTCACCGTCAACCCAGATTGGTCCGTAGATCTTTCGAAGAATTTTTCTCTCAAACACACCAAGCACTGCCATGTCTGCTTGCGCAAGTATCCAGGCTTCGGAGCCATACATCAGCACGGGTAGTGTTTGACGAGATGTGGCTTTGTTTTTAAACTCCTTACTTAAACCATAGTAGCATCTGTTGGCCAATGCAATTCTTCTTTTTATTTCACAACTGATGTCGTTTGTTGTGTTTACAGAGGTAGACGAAGTCTTTTACTACCTCAATATTATAGGAACCAACTTCCATAGTCGGTCCGAGCTCAATGGACGCATTGCGCGTCGACACCATCAGCTTGGTCTTCTCGCCGTTTACCGCCAGACCCACTTTAGCAGATTCTCCTTCGACTTTCATAAAGGTATCGATTACTTCTTTTACTGGTCGTCCCATGATGTCTATATCATCAGCATAAGCAAGTAACATGTGGCTATTGGTGTAGATTGTGCCAGTTCTTTTGAAGTTTGCCTCTCGTATAATCTTTTCCAGCAGGATGTTAAAGAGATCGCACGAAAGGCTGTCTCCTTGTCTGAAACCTCTTTTGTTACCAAACTCTTTGGAGAGGTTCTTTCCTATTTTAACTGAGGACCTCGTGTCAGTTAAAGTTATTTTGCAAAGCCGGATGAGCTTTGCGAGGATACCAAATTCAGACATGGCTTGGAATACCTTTGATCGCAGCGGGCTGCCGAAGGCTGCTTTATAATCGACAAAGAGGTGGTATATGTCGATCTGCATCTCTTGGGTCTTCTCCAGGATTTGCCGCAGGGTAAATATCTGGTCAATGGTGGACTTGCCAGGTCTAAAGCCGCATTGGTATGGTCCAATTATCTCGTTGACCATAGGATTTAGTCGTTCGCACAATATCCCTGACACTCTGTATGCACGGATTCGATTTCCAGACCGGGAAAAATCATCACACTATCTAACGGTTGGAAAATATCCCTTAGCGTAATGTAGGTGAGATTTCCTGAGTATTCCAGCCATGCAAAACTTCTCTATAAGTTGTGTCATAAGACACGCCGTTCGGACTTGGCAATAAAAAGCCGTTCCATATCATTGAGATAATATGAATCGGTGAACACTCATCGATATGAGAGAAGTCTCCCGTGTGGCTTCGGGGATGTGTATAGGAAAATATAATATATAAAGGATGAGTTTGGTTGTTGATTTGTAGTTGATCGGAGGTTAAAACATCTGGTCACCAGCTTCACCGCAGTGAATGACTTGCTACAATACGGATAAATGCAAAACTCTTCAACATCACCTTTATTTGCGCTTTAAAATTATTCTAGGCGATTTTAATGCCAAAATTGGAAAGGAGAATATCTTTGGCCCAACAGTCGGGAAATTCAGTCTCCACAGTGAAACATCTGACAATGGTATGAGGCTGATAGACTTCGCAGCGGCAAAAAACATGGTAGTTAGCAGCACCAGATTTCAACATCTCGACATCCACAAGGGCGCCTAGCTGTCTCCAGATCAGAAAACAAGAAATCAAATTGATCACGTTGTGATAGATGGGAGACATTCATCGAGCGTGTTGGATGTGCGTTCGTTCCGAGGAGCAAACATATATTCGGACCACTACCTTGTTGCAGCAAATGTACGCACCCGGTTGAACGTAGCAAACAAAGTACTAACAAACACAACACGAAAGTTAGACATCGGTAAGCTGTAATCACAACATATAGCCACTGCATATTCCACTCAATTAGCCCAATTGCTTAATCAAAGCACTCCTCATCCCGATAACATATCAGCGCAATTGCAAAGTATTGCCCACTCAATGCAAACAGCCGCAAAATCCATATCTGGATATCAGAGACCTCCACCAAGGAATCCACGGTATGATCAGGAGTGTCGTGCTGCTACCAAAGAGAAAAATGCGGCATATAGTGCTGATTTACAGTCCGTAGCAACACGTAGCGCACGACATAGATATCGGGCGAAAAGGAGAGAGCGGAAACGTCTTTTCCGCAGAAAAAAGAGGGAGATGGAAAAGCGAAAGTGTGAAAAGATCGAGATGTACAGCAACCAGAATGAAGTCCGAAAATTCTATCAAAGAGTCAAGCATCAAACTGATGGCTTTGATACAGGCACATCCTCCTGTAGAGACCAGCAAGGTAATTTGGTAACTGATACAGATAGTGTGCTCAGGATACGGAAAAAACATTTTTCAAAACTGTTGGTATCCAATAGCAGCGAAGACGACGAAGATACCGCAGACCGAATGATAAGACTGTATGCTCTAACTATAGGGGCATAAGTCTGTTCCCTATTGCCTACAAGATCGTGTCAGGGATATTGTGCGAACGACTAAAGCCTATGGTCAACGAGATAATTGGACCATACCAATGCGGCTTTAGACCTGGCAGGTCCACCATTGACCAGATATTTACCCTGCAGCAAAGCCTGAAGAAGACCCAAGAGATGCAGATCGACACCTACCACTTTTTTGTCGATTATAAAGCAGCCTTCGACAGCCCGCTGCGTTCAAAGGTATTCCAAGCCATGTCATCAAGAAGTAACTGATACCTTTATGAAGGTTGAAGGAGAATCTGCTAAAGTGGGTATGGCGGTAAACGGTGAGAAGACCAAGTTAATGGTGTCGACGCGCAATGCGTCTATTGAGCTCGGACCAACTGTGGAAGTTGGTTCCTATGATTTTGAGGTAGTAAAAGACTTCGTCTACCTCGGCACCTCCGTAAACACAACAAACGACATCAGTTGTGAAATAAAAAGAAGAATTGTATTGGCCAAAATATGCTACTTTGGTTTAAGTAAACAGTTTAAAAACAAAGCCACATCTCGTCAAACAAAAATAACGCTCTATAAAGCACTGATGCTACCTGTGCTGATCTATGGTTCTGAAGCCTGGGTACTTGCACAAGAAGACATGGCAGTGCTTGGTGTGTTTGAGAGAAAAATTCTTCGAAAGATCTACGGACCAATCTGCGTTGACGGTGAATATCGGCGTCGCATGAACCACGAGTTGTATCTGCTATATAACGACATATAGTTAAACGTATCGAGTTGCGCGATTGCGTTGGCTAGGCCATATCATAAGAATGAGCGAAGATGAACCCGCTAAAAGGGCGTATAAATACGGACCGCTTGGCGGTGCACGCAGAATTGGCAGGCCAATAATAGATGGCGCAAACAAGTGGATGAAGAGATGAAAAGGCGCGGTATTCCAGTGCCATGCAACAAATAGAGAGAAATGGAGATATTTTCTTAGTTCGGCCTATGGAACAAATGTTCTGTAATGGGCCAGCTAAGTAAGTAAGTAAGATGGCTTTTGACAGTCACATCTTCCAGTAGAGAAGAGAGAGGTAAGGTAATTTGGTAACTGATACAGATAGTGTGCTCATGATAGAAAGAGCATTTTTCAGACTGTTGGTATTCAATACTAGCGAAGACGCGAAGATACCACAGATCCAATCCTTGAAAATGGTGTTGAATTTATACCGGCCGACCAAGATGAAGTAAAGATAGCAATAAAACGGCTGAAGAATAATAAAGCAGTAGTATGCGATGGCCTACCAGCCGAACTATTCAAAACCGGAGTCGGTACGCTGATAAGTTGTACACCTCCAACGAAGCCATTTAGGTGGGATATTGAAGTCACAACCATATCGGAAATCGGGAGGTATCGTTCTATGGGGGCTATATGAAGACGTCGACCTACACCGACAAATTTCTGATGGAAAATTGTATACCTCCTAAGAAGACTAAATAGCCAATTTTAGCCACATCGATGTGAAAATGAGGCTAAAATATTCAAAAAAAAAAAAACGAAAATCGGAGGGTACCGTTCAATAGGGACAATATCAAAACATAGGCGGATGTAGCTCATTTTTAATACCAAACATATTAGGATTAATATAAACTTCTATACCATATTACAAAGCTCTATCTTAAAAATTGTGAGCTGCATCTTTATTTCAACAGATAGACGGAAGGACATGGTTATATCGATTTAGAATTTTATGCTGATCAGGAATATATATACTTTATAGTGAGGCCGTATATTTCCATGTCTTACAAACGGAATGACACATTTAGTTATACCCTCCATGTTATGGTGGAGAGTATAATAGCACTTTACATAACACTGATACTACCAGTGCTAATGTATGGTTCCGAAGGTTGGGTACTTCCACAAATTCTTCGAATGATCTACGGCCCATATGGACATCGGTGATATGATACCGGTGACGGTGAATATTGACATCGTATGAACCACGAGCTGCTAGGGCATGTAATAAGAATGAGCGATGATGAACCCGCTAAAAAGGTGTATAAATACGGGCCGCACGGCTGTGCACGCAGAACTGGAAGGCCAAGGTTTCGATGGAGTAACCAAGTGGATGACAGATCGAAAAACGCAGTATTTAGAATTGGAGAAATAATGCAACGAATAGAAAGCAATGGAAATGTTTTCGTATTTCGGCTTATAGGACAAATGTCCCATAGAGGCCCAACTAGGTTAGGTTAGGTTGAAAAGAGGGGTGATGCAAGATCACCACATGTCCACGTGGACATACACTTAAGCCGTACGTACCGTATGAGGTTGTGTAATTAAAGTATAAGAATTCATTAGTTAAATTCCTGATTATTTTATTGGAGTTAGGCTTGGATTTCTGTCACATTGACATAGTCTCTTCATTTTTTGAAATCGATTGTCCTAATTTGGTCGAGGCCTTGTATTATGTCGCTCACTAGTATCTGGGTTCTCGAGTTTATGAAGGCCTGACAATGACAGAGGTAGTGTTCCAACGTTTCGTCGTCCCCTCCGCATTCACTGCTTTCTGCACAACCTATTTGTTGCAGGTGCGTTTGCAGCCCCAGGTGTCCTGCAAGGATACCTGTCAGTCTACTGATGTCTTTTTTACTTAGAAAAAGTAGTTTCTTTGTTTTGTCTTCGTCTGGGTTCCCCCATAGGATTTTTGTGTTTTTGCCCTTCTCTACTCCAGAGCGATATATGCGCATCTTTTGCCCATGCCTTTAGCTCTATACGCGTCGCTTTTAAGGGCTTGTCGTTATCTAGACTCACTGTAGGTTGCGCCCTGGCTTGTTTTGCCAAGGAGTTTGCTATTTCATTACCCCTAATCCCTATATGCCCTGGTACCTATAGAATGTTTACAGTACCCTGTTGAGAGGAGTAGCTTATAGACTGTATATATTCCAAGATAGTAATGGCTGTTTTACTGTCCGTAGGGATGTTTGCAGTGGTAGGCTTTGTGTGAGTGTCAAACCAGTTCAGACACTCTGTTATCGCTCGGATTTCCGCCTGAAGAATCGTATTATGATCCGGCAGTCGGAGGGAGATTTTCGTTTCCGGTTCCATGATATATAGACCCAGTCCGGTTCTCACTTCTAACACAGCGCCATCCGTAAACCCGCAGCTTCAAGCGGGAATCTGTGCTAGAGTTCCATCGATCCACATGTCTCTGTCTGGTATTGAAACTTCACACAAAGTTATTTCACTAGTTTCAGGTACGGGGTCTGATACTATTTGGTTTATAGATCCAACCGTTGTGACCTTTAGTATGTTTTGGTGGTATGTTTGGTGATCTCTACCGATCCACTCGCTCATCGACTTTAGCCTTGTAGCTGCGATGGCTGCCTCATTCCTTACCTTAAATGTTCTTTAGACTTTTTGCAATACCTTCACATTGCATTTTTTGTCCAAAGCTGTCCACCATACCACAGATGCGTATATTAGGATTGGTCTAATTACGCCTCTGTATAGCCAGTGTGGCATCCTAGGATTTAAACCCCATTTTGAGGCTATTGCCCTTCTACAAGTTGACCAACATCTTTGGGCCTTTTTTAATTAATTTCTCTTTGGAAATCGAGCTTAATGATTAATAATGCATCTGACAAAGGAAAGCCGACGACTCGAACCAACACATCCACCACTATGTGACATGACATGTTTCGCCTTTGGTAAAGAAGGCTCCTCAGACATATCGGGTGTGGAACGGCTTCGCTATCATATAACTTTTACTCTTTCAAATGCAGTTTGACTCTGAACACTAACACGCCGTAACAACACTTTTTCCCTTGTGTTTTTCAAGGACATGGGTTCAAAACCCAGCCTGGCCTTGTTGGCCCTTTCTTGAATATGATCTTTCCATTTATGTTTCCTATCCAGAATTACTCCTAGGTATTTAAATGTACGAGAAATATTTATTGTCTTATTTAGGAAAACGGGTTGCTCGAAGTTTCCCACCTTCGTTTTCCTTGTGAATAGCCATATTTCCGTTTCTTCCGGGTTAATGTTCAGACCTCTCGGTCTGGCCCAGTTGTATGCAATTCTGAGAACCGTTTCTGCTCTTCTACAAAGTATGTTCGGATTCTTTCCCGTTATAAGTATTATAACGTCGTCTGAGTAACAGACTGGGTCAAATCCTTCTTCGGTTAAGGTCCTTAAGAGACTATTTATGATAGTAACCTACAAAAGAGGTGATAGTATCCATCCCTGTGACGTTCCTTGTTCGACTTTGTCTCTTATTTTGACGTCATATAGCCCGCAGCTTATCCATCTACTCCTTAGCATATGGTTTATCCAGTTCCTTAGGGCCCTGTCTACCTGAAACTCGTCTAAAGAGTGGATTCGCGTCTGGGTTGCTGACGTTGTTAAAATCGCCTCCGATATCATTGCATACAAAAAGTGTATACATCCTCATTTCAAAGGTTCTCTCTATATGGTGTACTACCTCGTGTAAAGCGGTTTCCACTGATCTGCCTTTAACGTTTGCGTGTTGTTTGTTTTTAAGCATATCGTTAGGGAATATACTCTTTATCATGGTGTCGGCCGTCCGTTCCATTGTCTTGAGTAAGAATGAAGTTAAACTTATCGGGCGATAATAGTTTGGTATTGCGTAGTTTGCCTTATCAGGTTTAGGGATAAAAACTGTCCTGGCCTCTTGCCAGGCTAGCGGAGTGTGGGCAAATTTTAAGCAAGCGCTGAAGATCCCCACCAGTTTGGACGCAATAAGGTCCACTTACCTCTGTAGTATGTAAGTATTTCAACTAAGTATGTAATTATTTCAAGTTGAGCCAAAATATTTACAGAAATGTTCCAATTTAACTTCATATAAAAAAATTGGGACTTTCAAAATGTATATACTATACGTCTCTATAATGCAATTATTGGATTTATTTTTAGTCTACAAGAAGATAATACGTATTATTATTAGTGGGACTACAAATAACATACTGTCATCTCGAAGTAACTTCATACCGCCTATTTTCATATTTCTGCAACATACTCACTTTAGTCATTTAGTGTATTTAAACTTAAAATGCAACAAGCTTTTTCTGTTTATATAGTAAGTGTTGCTTACAACCTACTTTTTTTCTTTCCATACTGTTTTATAAGAGAGCTGTTGTTTACTAACAGAAAAACGTGGTGGTGAAACAAAATGCAATAAAAATTTCAAGTTTAAATTTACTCAGGCAATGTTGGTTTTGATTGTGTGGCAAAAACTTGCTCCTTTTCTGCAGTTGGTTTTGGGCATAGCTGTTGCTTTGGCGTTGTTGTGTTGCTTGCGTGTCTGCTTTTTAGCCTTTAAGTGGTTGGTGAACAACGAACACTCATCTCGAGTTAAGTGCTCCTTTTAAACGCTAACGCTTGATTAAACCATTGTGTGTGAAAGTATTTAGTTAAAGTAGACTTTTTTGGTTCGTCTGTGGAATTTTCTTTTGATATTTTTGGAATGATGGAAACATACATTTTTATCAGTGAAGTTAAACAAATGGGTGCTATAAGAAGTAATGATGATTTAAGGTATATTTTTATGTAATTTGTATATGTATTTTTTAATATTTGTTATATGGATGTTATATCAAGCAAACAATATTAGAAATATCTTAAATATTTTTTTCTTTTTAGGTATGTTATTAATGACCTCTTTGCTGCATTATGTAAGTAAATCATAAATATGGGCACATATAAATTTAATGTTAAATGTACTATAACTTTAACCAACTTGGTCCAACATTTGTACAACCAATATGTCTTCCAAACATAGATTATGTTTGGTGAGGGAATTGTATTGATTCTCTCCTATGGTTAGGAGTAATTTATGGTATTTTCGAGAATAGTTTTGGAATTGTTAACGAAGGTAGTCCTTGTGGATCTGATTACGATTATTTAACTTTTTCGTGGGCACATTGCCATACTTTCTGATATAGTGACACCGAAAGCTATAAATCTAATAAAAAGGAGGGACTCTTAATATTAGATATAATTCCAAAGTCGATTATTTTGATTAATTCCTTCAGGTACCTCGCTATAATTTTTAGTTTTCTCGATAATGCCCCAACATTTCCAAATAAGGTGTTCTTGTGATATATGAAGGATTTTTGATTATGTCCATGTAAACAACTGGCATCTACACTACACGTACCACTGAAGTTATTTTCTCGCTGGGAAATAAATTCTTCTTACACATTTTCGTTTTGAACTTCAGCTATAATAACCAACCGAAATGATTGAAATTTGGTGTTAATCTTCGGCAGAGGTATGAAACATTTCAACAGAGAATTGTAAGTATAAGTCCACGGTTTGATATAGCCTCCATGTTACGGTACCTCCCGATTTTCGGTATTTTGAAGATTTGAGTCTCACTATCACACCGAAATTGCTGAAATTGAGTATTTAGTCTTCGTTGGGGATGTACAACTTTCCCCTTGAAATTTGTCGGTATATGTCCACTAGGGTTATGACTTTTTTACAACCTCATATCCCTGTATCATAGCGTGATGAGTTTTGCCATAAGATTAAATAAAATCATAATTATAAGGTGATTCGGTGAAAACACCTCACACACAAAATAATTTTAAAATTTGAATTTATCAAAATTATGGACAATTTTTTGAAGTCACTGTAAGCAGATATACAATTGAAAATAAACTTTAGAATCACATGAGATAATTAAACTGTCATAACATTTATTTCTCACTAATTTTCTTCAATTCTGAGAATCGTAAAAAAGTCTTAAACGCTTTTATTTAAAGATATAATTTTTTAACAACAACAAGTAAAAAAGTATCAGTCGGCTTTGCCAATAGAGATATACCCTCAGCCTGTGCAATTTTAGGGGGTTTCAAAATTTTGGTGGTATGAACCGACAAAAATGTTGATTAGGATTAAAGTTCAAAAATTTTGAGGAAAAGTTACTTAAAGGAATGGACCGACATAGATCATGGGTATGGACTTGCCCCTGAAACAACTTTTACCATCGTAATTGAGACAGCGAATGTAGGTTGCTTCAACGAAAATCAAAGTGATTCAATAGCAAGTCTTAAAGTAAACTTATCCACAATTTTGTGGGGGCGGTATCGAATGTAGTGGACAAATATAGTCCATATTCGAACTTGATCTATATCTGGTAGATATTATGAGAATGTGTAAAGTATGGACCAAATCAGTCACTCCCATCAAAAGTTATCGTGCGCACAATTTTTCCGAATATTTTTGAACTTTTGTGGGGTAGGTACCTGAAGGAGTGGACCGATATGACTTATCTACGAACTTAAACTAAGTTTGGAAACAATATTACGAAGGCCAAATTGTGGCCGGAATCGGCATATCCGTTCGAGAATTATCCTGCGCTTCCACCCATAAACATGGTGTCATAGGGTTTGTTTTTCAACTTTCAGGCTATTTTTTTCAGGAAGTATGGATTTGCCCCTGAGGAAACTTGTTCCTTCGTATAGGGGACAGTGAATACAAGATGTTACAACAAAAACCAAGGCGATTCGAGTGCATGTCCTAAACTGAACTTTTCCGAAATTTTGTGTGGGAGGTACTCGAAGGAGTTTACCGATTGAGTCCATATTGGAACCTCATCTAAGTCTTGTAGAAATTCCATAATGTGCAAATTATGGACCTAATCGGTTACTTCCTTCTAGAGTTATCGTGCGCACAAATTTTCCGAACATTTTCGAACTTTTGTGGGGGAGGTACCGGAAGGAGTGGACCGATATAATCCATCTTTGAACTTGAACTAAGTTTGGACAAAATATTACGAAAGCCAAATTTTGGACCGAATCGGCAGATCGTTCGAGAGTTATCAGGCGCTCCAACCACTACACACGGTGTCACAGGGTATTTCGTAAATTTCAGGCTATATTCTCAGGAAGTATGGACTTGCCCCTAATGAAACTTACAGCGCCGTATAGAGGACAGCGAATACAACTTGCGTAAACAAAAATCAAAGCGATTCGAGACCAGGTCCTAAACTGAACTTTTCCGAAATTTTGTGTGGGAGGTACCCGAAGGAGTGGACCGATTGAGTCCATTGTGGAACCTCATCTAAGTTTGGTAGAAGTTATACGATGTGCAAAGTATGGACCAAATCGGTTATTCCCTACAAGAGTTATAGTGCGCACAAGTTTTGCGACAATTTTGACCATTGTTGGGGGAGGTACATGAAGGAGTGGCTATATGGCCCATCTTCGAACTTAAATCGAATCTGGACAAAATATTTCGATACCCAAAATTTGAACCGAATCGATTGATCCGTTCGAGAGTTATCGTGAGCACCAGCCAGACAGACGGACAGACAGACAGACAGACAGACGGACGGACATTGCTAGATCTACTCAAAATTGTCTGAAACGGATATCGTACAAACATACTTGGGGTCTAAAACCATTATTTCGATGAGTCACATTTTTGGTCGTATCAAAGGGTAAATACCCTCTTTAGCCTAAAGGCTGAGGGTATAAACAAAAACTTTAAAATTTTTTCAAAGTGGTTTGTGCATGACCTTCTTCAATATTTGAATGAAATAAACATTATTATAGTTATAAGTAGGCTTATATTTATTCATTCGTGCACAAAAAATTATTTTTGGATTTTTTTTTCATTTCATACATTTTTTCAAAAAATTATGTTTTTAAAATTGATTTGTGCGTGAACTTTTTTATATTTCAATGAAATAAACGATAGGCAAAAGTTCATTCATCCCTGCTACAGGAAATCATTTTTGAGAAAAAATGTCAAAAAGTCATAACCCTAATATCCACGCCTTCATATAGCCCCCAAAGGACGATACCTCCCGATTATCGGGTTTTTTGAAGGTGTTATCCTAATGCTCACACCGAAATGGCTGAATGGTGGTATTTAGCCTTCGTTGTCGGTATAAGTCCACGTCTTCGTCCCGATTTTCGGTATTTTAAAAGGTTATGACACCGAAATGGCTGAATTTTGGTGTTCAGTCTTCATTTTTTTTTTTTTTGTGGGATTACTGAATATATCGAACTCTTGTCTTCAAAAATGAGAATTTTTCTTTAAAAAAGTTTTTTTTTGACAGATTAGTGGTCAAAACTGGGAAATTTTTTGTAAAAATGTTTACTTTGGCTGTTCACCACTTTTATTTAAATATTTATATTTTTAAAAGTCTCTCATCCAAAAACTAGATTATTAGGAACTTAATAAGCCCACTAAAATATATGATGATCGTCCTTTCGTGTTCGAGCTTTAATAGACACCGCAAAACATTTATATAAAAAGGGGCTAACTCCCTAATGAGGTGGTCAGTGAAAAAGAGAAATAACATGTTCGTCTGCAAACCTCTGCAACTGGCACCTTTATACGTTTAAAGTATTCACTTTTCACAACTGAAACAGCAAAAAATATCGATATACACTTTTATACAATTTTTTCCCACTCCACCTAATTTTCAAATTTGGTTCACAAAATCGATGTACTAAGTACTAAAGTCTTGGGTATCTGTAAACACCATATGATCACTATTTACTTCTAAACAAAAGTAAATCCACGTTTATTACATCCAAAGCCACTGTAAAAACTTATTTTAGAACGATAAATTACTTTTAATATGAAATTAGTGGAGCATAAAAAAAGTTATTAATTTTAGTAAAATAAGGACAAAAATTCATATTTCCAACAATTATGGGGTTTTGAACCTGCACATCGACAAAACTACTTGACAAATCAGTACCATAATTCAAATTCTTTCAAATTGAAATGTTTACTATCAATTCTTATTAATAAATTTGTATTCCGAACAGGGTTTCGGAGTCGGAGTCAAGCAATTTTGCTGGAGTCGGAGTCGGAATCTGAGTCGAAAAAAATAACTCGACTCCGACTCCGGGCAATTTTTTCTACAATATAAAAATATAACCTAAAATTTCAAAAATTATTATTTATTTTAAAAGAGAGCTAAAATAACATATAAAATCAAACGGTATACTATACAAATTTAGAGAACGGTTCACAGGATATTTACTATCCTTTTAAGTCTAGTCTTTTCATCTCTATTTTGATTACAAATTGCATGTCCAGAATATTTTGGTCCAGTTGATCCTTTATTTTTGTTGCAACTTGCAAGCAAAAGTAATGTTCTATGACAATCGAATTACAATTGGGGCTTTTATATAAGCCCTATAAGTCTTCTGTCAGAAGATCTACTGGTCTTCTCACAAAAGTCTACTGATCTTCTCATCATGTCTTTTGTGAGATGTCATGCTTGTCTTCTATTAAAAGACCTGTTGGACTCCTATGAAGAACAATGTTGTCGCTATGGGATATCTTACGTATTACACTAAAACATAAAATGGAAGTCAAGGGGGTAGAAAATTCACGTTGGGAATGAAAGTCCTTGATGAATATATTAAGAACTCCAAAGGACTCATAGCAGAAGTTTCTGAGTTATGACGTAAAGATTTTTTATTGACCCCCAATATTGCTTGCTTATATATTTGGTTGGCGATAATGTTTCACCATTTTGAGATGAAATGTTTTCAGATAAATAGAATGAAGAATCCTTTTGTAGATTATTTTGTCCTTCTAGTTCAGTTCTTTCCATATCCTTTTTGTTCTTGAACGGAAAAATAAACACAATATCAGATTTTCTACATGAAAAAAATCTACAGCTATGTCCCTCCAAAAATTTTGGTAAAGACATCAAAATCTAATAATTCATCGATCGATTGTAAAGGGTTATGGTCACTTACAAATTTTACAAAATCGAACAATTTTTTATTTGCTTATTTTAAAGAACAACAAGAACAGAATAGTATATGTTGCAAAAAATTCGAGTCGATCGGACAAAAATTAGTCGAGATATGAGTTAGAAAGAGAAAATTCATACTGATTTGTATGTAACATCGAAGTTTGAAACGCGGTTTTCTAAAAAGTTTGTTAGATTTCTTCTAAAAAAATTCATGAAAAATTTATTTTTTCGTGCTCAATAAGTGGCCATAAATGTAAATGTTGTTTTTCAAAATCGATCGATGAATAAATAGATTTTGATGTCCTTGTTAAGCCCACACAAAATATATGACAATCGGATTATTAGTTTTCGAGCTAGAGTTGGCACCGCAAAACGCTTTAATAAATACAGGGTTTCGTAGGCGGCCATTTGCATAAAACTTCTTAATATTTTTCAACAAAAATGTTAGAAAGCAGATTAAGTTATGCTCTCTCAGATGAAGGGAAACTAAATCACAAAAGTTTCGTAGTTTTCTAAGAAATATCATTACAAAGACTTTTAATTGGGCTTTTTATTGGGGTCACCTCTTAAGGTTCTCGAAGAACTCTATTTTAAAACCTGGTCATGAATGGCTTATAATTTTTATTGCATGTAGTTCTTATTTATTTGCCCTTCATTTTCACATACTCTTGCGCCAGACTATGACAATTTTCATGAAAATGTTTTGAGCTAAAAGTTAAAAAAAAATTCTTGTTATATTTTCAATGTCTGACACAAGAGATATTTTCTCACGATGAAATGTTGCTCCCAAAATATTCTCGTGCAAAACACCGGCAAAATCGACAAATAATTTCTAACTTGTATTTTGTTGCTATTTTCTAATGTAACATACTGTAGAAACAATATAGATATGAATTCTACTTCATATTTATTTTCTGTAGTTAAGTATTATATTCGAACGGATGCCCTTTTTAAAGAATATGTTAGAAAAACCCAATAGATTAGCCAATATGGACCAAATATACGAAAATGTTAAAAATTTGTGAACACTTTATTAATTTTTAGCGGTATAGGAATTTACTCTCGGAGTCGACCCGGAGTCGGATCCGGAGTCGTGAAAAAAAATTGGGCTGGAGTCGGAGTCGACCTAAAAATACCTCGACTCCGAAACCCTGATTCCGAAGTACTTGGTTTTCACCATTTTTGGCCACGGTCGTGGCACTGTGCTTCATTTGCTTAATGACAGTTGAATATTTTTGTTTAATGTTTATGAGAGTATAGTTTGCCTTATTCGTAAAATTTTTGGGTTTAATTATTGTTTGGCTGCAGGCTTTTTAATTAAAAATCGAGTGTTTTGATTTTTAAGTTTTTATTTCCAATATTTCGATTGGATTCTCCAATCATCTTCAGGGAACTACAAATGATTATTTAAATTAACAACAATTTTATATTAATATATTTTTAATAATTTATATTACTTGAGAGAGTTGTGGTAAGCTTGCTACCAAGTTCTTCCTTCAACTAAATTTGTCACGTTTGTATTTGTTCACAGTATGTCTGTACATTTGAGCGCAATTATCTGTGTCTGTTTTGTAATTTAATCTAATATCGTTGGGTGTGTTGATGATATGCAACATCTCTAGAGTGTAACGTTTCTGATAATTTTTCTCTTGAGTCAATATCTTGATGTTACTGAAGTCTGGTGTGTGTTGTGTCAATGCACAGTGGGCTGCAAGCGCCGTCTTTTGTTCGAGTGGCTTATTAACGGCTTTTTGGTCAGATTTGTGCCCTGATAATCTGGTCTTAAGTTTGGTCTTGGTGGTGCCAACATATACCTTATTACATAAATTGGCCTTGTCCCCTTTGCATGGTATTCGGTACACAACATTGGACTTGTCTTCGTCCTTAATTTTATCCTTAAGTCTGCTGAATACATTGCTAAGAGTATTGTTTGACTTGTAGGCAAGTTCATATTTGTTATCGTCATATATCTTTGATAGTTTCAATCTTTCAGTAAAGCCCTTGGTATAAGTGATAGTTTTATAGATTTTCTGCTCTTTGTTTGGCTCTCTAATAACATCTCTTTTTGTAGCACGTTCAATCAGATTGTCAATTGTTTTGATTGGAAAGTTATTTTTCCGAAGAATGTCTTTAATTTTGATTATGTTGTTAGAATGGAATTCTTTGTCACTAATCTCTAATGCTCTTGTTATGAAATTAGTTGCTGTATTGATTATGGTTCTCCTAGGATGTTTTGATGTGAAGTTGATTAATCTTCCGGAGGCAGAGGGCTTCTGGTACCAATCTACTTTGAGCTCGTTCCCACTTCTTAAAACTACAGAATCTAGGTATGGTAGTTTGTTATTGTTCTCAATTTCCATGGTAAATTTTATTTGAGGGTTATATGCATTTAATATGTCTAGTGTTGACTCTATATCTCTTTTCTTTATGATTGTGAAAATGTCATCTACGTATTTTATTAATATTTTAGGCTTGGTGGGCATCTTCTGTATGGATATTTGGAGTAATTTTTCCATGACGATGTCTGCCACTACTGGGGAAGCCGGAGAACCCATAGGCATGCCTTTGTTTTGTTTATAAATTTTATTTTTATAACTAAAATATCGTGTATCCTTTATACACAGTGTCAATATTTCCATGAACAGATCTTTTGGTATCGCTGTATAAGTCCGAATATTTTCCCATTGGTCCTCTATCGCGTTCAGCGCAAAATTAACCGGAATACTTGGGAACAGCGATACCACGTCAAATGACACTAGAATTTCATTAGTGTTGATTTTAATATCCTTGATTTTAGTTTTAAATTCTTTTGCGTCCTTGATATTGTAAATCGAGTCCTTAGTAAGATGTTTTAGAATTTTGACTAGATATCTACATAGACCAATATCGGGTGAGTTCACAGCTGAACAGATAGGTCTAAGAGGAGTTCCATTCTTGTGAATCTTAGGCAACCCATAGATTCTGGGTGCCACCGCCGTTTTTGTAATTAGTTTCATAACAAGAGCATTAGAGATTAGTGACAAAGAATTCCATTCTAACAACATAATCAAAATTAAAGACATTCTTCGGAAAAACAACTTTCCAATCAAAACAATTGACAATCTGATTGAACGTGCTACAAAAAGAGATGTTATTAGAGAGCCAAACAAAGAGCAGAAAATCTATAAAACTATCACTTATACCAAGGGCTTTACTGAAAGATTGAAACTATCAAAGATATATGACGATAACAAATATGAACTTGCCTACAAGTCAAACAATACTCTTAGCAATGTATTCAGCAGACTTAAGGATAAAATTAAGGACGAAGACAAGTCCAATGTTGTGTACCGAATACCATGCAAAGGGGACAAGGCCAATTTATGTAATAAGGTATATGTTGGCACCACCAAGACCAAACTTAAGACCAGATTATCAGGGCACAAATCTGACCAAAAAGCCGTTAATAAGCCACTCGAACAAAAGACGGCGCTTGCAGCCCACTGTGCATTGACACAACACACACCAGACTTCAGTAACATCAAGATATTGACTCAAGAGAAAAATTATCAGAAACGTTACACTCTAGAGATGTTGCATATCATCAACACACCCAACGATATTAGATTAAATTACAAAACAGACACAGATAATTGCGCTCAAATGTACAGACATACTGTGAACAAATACAAACGTGACAAATTTAGTTGAAGGAAGAACTTGGTAGCAAGCTTACCACAACTCTCTCAAGTAATATAAATTATTAAAAATATATTAATATAAAATTGTTGTTAATTTAAATAATCATTTGTAGTTCCCTGAAGATGATTGGAGAATCCAATCGAAATATTGGAAATAAAAACTTAAAAATCAAAACACTCTATTTTTAATTAAAAAGCCTGCAGCCAAACAATAATTAAACCCAAAAATTTTTGTTTAATGACAATTCGAATATCGTCTTGAAATTATATCCGAATGTACTCCTTGTGATCCCATTTGCAAGGATATAATGACCTTCCGGTACCTCCCTCACAAAAGTTTCAAATTTTCGATTATTTCAATTTAAGGGCTTTTCGATAATTGTTTTGAAATTCTAATCTAAATCAAAATTATTAGAATTTATTCGGAACGTCCACAAATGCACCAAAGAGGTCAAAAACTCTCAAAATCCGCTAATTACTTAATATTTTAGAAAAGGATTTTGTGTTAGCCAGAAGTATCTAAGAAAGTATCTAATCACACAGAAAAGGGCTATATCTCCACGGTACAGTTGTTCAGAATCGTTTTTTTTCATCGTCAAAATTCTGCTCCTTTGGAACGGATAGAGATATTCTCATATTTTTTTCACAATCAACTTTCCGATGAGTCTGAAACTTTTGAGTTTTGTTCAAATATTTTCCATAAGAATATGAGTGTTTTTGTGGTATTTATATCAAAAATTAAAAACAAAAAACACTAGCCATAGACTAATGAATTGTATAGACAAAGAGATTGTGCTTCTTTTTTTGTAGGTGTCGCCTTACGGAAAGTGCTTAATCATTTCAGTCAATTGCACAATGTTTTGGGGTAAATTGCAAAATTTTGTTGAATTTGTTTATATGAGGTTGTAGATCTGGTCAAAGATTATCCACATGTTGTCTTTTATCAGAATAAACAGTCTAAAATCTATAGTAACTATAAATAAAACTACTAACGCCATCTACCAATTTTCGAAAATTCGAAGATAAATGCTTATTGCAAATATATGCCTATACGATTCATTAGTCTATGCACTAGCACACGTTTTTACCCATGCTCAATATCTGTTTATTGCGTATAATATACAAAATTGTTAACATTTGACATTTAGAGGTAAGAGTTTAGAAATACATAATTTCTGTTCTTCTTTCATATTAATATGTTGTATTACCCATTTAATTTTAATAAATTTAAAAAAGTATTAAACGGGCGGAAAAGGAAATCGAACCCGGAAATCAGTGTGGAATACAGACGTGCTTACCATGACGCCACGGTCATACTTTATTATAGAGAACAGTAAGTACCCTATGTCCTCTCTTATTGGATTGCATTTTAATATTTATCAACACTGTTGTTGAAAACTCGTTTCTCATCGAGTCCGTTCTGTTTTCTTTATTTCAATGCAGATTTTCGTCAGGAAATAGCTGATTCTTGAGAATAGCAAATTTTTATTTTAGTTTTTTAACTTCATGTCAAGATGTTTCGATTGTATTGGATTCGCAGATCACTGTATTTCAATATTGAAAAGATCAACTTTTTTTTTTTGTAGTTTTTTTTTGTGTTCTTAATTTATATAGAATATCATGTTCATAGTCTCTGACCGCAAGAAGAGTGTCATTTTCTTCGTCTTTTCTGGAGACGACAGCATTTTAGTTTTTTTTTTTTGTGTTCCTCATTTAGTATCCGGAAACCTCCCCTATTATCGAAAACTACAAAACGGAAATTATCCTTGTCTTTTTTCGCACAACCAACAATGGCCTTCTAGATGTCGTATCCTCTTTTGTCATTTCGAACTTAATTTGGTACTCTGTTCCAAATGATTATCCTCAGCGAGATACTTGAAAACGTGTAGTTGTTTTGTAGTGTCCAAATTGACCTTAGGAGCAACATTCTGTTTTGTATTGTTGCAGCAGCGTTCTATACGATATAATGTTTTTCGCGAGTAGAAACTAGCAACTTGTTTGCTGGCTGATTGACTGATATGTTGATTTTGACATTTCTGCCAGATTGTATGCAATTTTGCCATTTTTGCGTTCCAGTATTTTTTGAACAAAATTTTGACAGTTTGTTCTTTTGCTACCTTTGTCATTAAAAAGTACTGGAACAAAGGATATGTCGGCCCAGTTCTTCATGTAATACCTCAACAAAAGTACAACACTTTCGCGCTTCAATCCGGTTATATACCACTTCTCGGATTGTGTTGAAATTTTACTAGCAAGCTGTCCCTGTGGTTTTAACATTATAATTGCTTTAGAGGACACCAATAATTCCCAAGATGTGGGTACCCATTTTTCTATATGTAATGCCACTCTATCATACACCTCGCGCACAAATGTGCAGTTAATTCAGATTTTTATTGTGTGCAGTATTGTGATCTTTGTTACAAAGCTTTAATTTTATGATCCATACTTCCCTCGACAAGGGCCGAAATTTCTAAAATTCCCTCATATTTTCCTTGCAATATATGAAGGATTATGGATTTTTTTGGAGTAGACTGTGTTGAATACCAAAGAGTGAAACATCAAACTGATGGCTTTGGAACTGGCACATCCTCCTGTAGAGACCAGCATGCTAATCTGGTAATCTGATACAGGTAATGTGCTAAGGATATGGAAAGAGCAAAATATGGATACCAAACTGTTGGTATCCAATAGAAGCGAAGTCGACGAAGATACCACAGATCCAATCCCAAAAGATGGTATTGAATGTATACCACCAGGCCTAGATGAGGTAAAGGCAGCAATAAACCGGCTGAAGAATAATAAGGCAGCAGGAGCTGATGGGTAGGCCAGCTGTTTAAAACCGGAGGCGACACGCTGATATGGTGTATGCATCAGCCAGCTAGCTCCATCTGGCAGAAAGAACGCGTACCCGACGATTGGAACCTGAGCATCCTGTGTCCCGTCCATAAGAAAGGAGATAAGACTTTATGCTCCAACTATAAGGGCATAAGTCTTCTCCCTACCGCCTACAAGATTGTGTCAGGGATATTGTGCGAACGACTAAAGCATATAGTCAACGAAATTAGACCTGGCAAGTCCACCATTGACCAGATATCCTGCGGCAAATCCTGGAGAAGACCCAAGAGATGCAGATCGACACCTACCATCTTTTTGTCGATTATAAAACAGCCTTCGACAGCCCGCTACGTTCAAAAGTATTCCAAGCCATGTCTGAATTTGGCATCCCCGCAAAGCTCATTCTGCTTTGTAAAATGACCTTAACTGACACAAGATCTTCAGTTAAAATTGGAAAGAACCTCTCCGAAGAGTTTTGTACCAAAAGAGGTTTCAGGCAAAGAGACAGCCTTTCGTGTGATCTTTTCAACATCCTGCTAGAAAAGGTTAACGAAAGGCAAACGTCAAAAGAAGTGGCACAATCTACACCAATAGCCACATGTAACTCGCTTATGCTGATGATATAGACATCTTGGGACGATCAGTACAAGAAGTACCCTATACCTTTATGAAGGTCGAAGGAGAATCTACTAAAGTGGCGGTAAACGGCGAGAAGACCAAGCTGATGGTGTCGACGTGCAATGCGTCCATTGAGATCGGACCAACTGTTGAAGTTGGTTCCTATAATTTTGAGGTAATAAAAGACTTCGTACACCTCGGCACAGGGTGCCACCGTGGTGCAATGGTATGCACACTTACCTTGCACGCTGAAGGTCGTGGGTTCGATTCCCCGGCCAAGCAACATCAAACAATTTTCAACGGTGGCAAAATACCCCTCAGTGATGTTGGCGACATTTCCTGAGTATTTCAGCCATGTAAAACTTCTCTACAAGTGGTGTCTTAAGACACGCCGTTCGGACTCGGCGATAAACAGTAGGTCCCATATCATTGAGCTAATATGAATCGGGGTGCACTCATTGATATGAGAGAAGTCTCCCTTGTCCCATTTGGGATATTTGTGGAACAATTATATATATATACACCTCGGCACAACGACATCAATATAGTCAAACGTATCGAAATGCAGCGATTGCGTTGGCTACGCCATATAATAAGTATGAGCGATGATGAACCCGATAAAAAGGCGTATAAATTCGAGCCACAGGGCGGTGCTCGCAGAATTGGCAGGCCAAAGAATAGATGGCGCAAACAAGTTGATGAAGAGATGACAAGGCGCGGTGTTCCAGAAAGCGAGGCACAAAACAGAGAGAAATGGAGATCTTTTCTTAGTTAGGTCTATGGAACAAATCTTCTGTAATGGGCCAGCTAAGTAAGTAAGTAAGTAGAAGTAGACTGTGTTGAATGAATCTGTCATTGAAATAATTAGGTTCACTTATTATACCCATCCACAAAAGCTTGAAATATACGCTGGAAACCGCCCAAATACTTGTAATTGGTAGATCCACTACATTAGCATTATTTGTAAGGATGTTTTTATTTTTATGGCGCAGACGTATTCTTCTTTGATGAAGATTTCCCAATACCAATAACAAACGACGGCATTGAATGTATATCACCTGGCCAAAGTTATGTCATAACAGCAACTAACAGGCTGAAGCACAATACTACAGAGCTGCCTGCCAAAATGTTGAGGAAAGTTGGTAACATATTGATAAGGAGTATGTATCAACTGATTAGGTTTTAGACCTGACCGACAAAATCTTCACTGTACGCCAAATCGTAGAGAAGACCCATGAAAAACAGCTGTTCGTCGACTTCAACAGCTCATTAAGATTAAAGCTGCTCCAAGCCATATCTGAGTTTGGGATTCCTGCAAAATTATGCAGAATAACGTTGACCAACACGAGATCAGACGTTAAAATGAGAAAGTACCTCTCCGAACCTTTTACTTCCATACACAGTTTTAGACAACGCGTCATTGTAGTGTGTGATTTATTTAAAATCCACCTTTAAACAATTGTAAAGTGATTGCAGTAGACGGCAATAAGTAAATGTATCAACACGCAAGACGTTCTGCAGACTCGGACAAAAAGCAAAACCACTTCTCGACAAATTAGAAATTGTGGTGAAGGAATGAATCAAGGAGTTGTATTAGTATGTATTTTCAGAAGATATTCATATAAAATTATCTAGCAGACCCCGGTCCGCGTTGCTGACCCGTTGTAATGAGTTTGAATGACAACAGCTTTTTATGGACTTTATGCTTGACAATTCAAAAATATGTATTTTTACCTCACTTCTTCGGTCCATTGTTAAACCGAAGACGATTTTAAATTTACCAACAGATTTTGCCTCTACCATTTCTTTTCTCTTAAGGACCGTCGGATTTTTTCGCCCATTGATGCTGTTTAGGATTTATTATCGTCCATATCCCCTGTTTTTATCCTAAGGCGATTAATTATAAAAGTTAAAAAATGGATAAGTCGAATTCTCTCGCTTATTGACACTTATATGTTTTAGTTTTTCATGGCTGATGGAATTTTTAGATATGTCGTTTTTCCTGATCGGGAGCGCCACCACCGTTGTCTCTAAAATGAATTTGCAAGCCGATGCACTCATAAGTTTAGGAAATATTGCGAATATTAAACAAAAGGCTCCCGAAATTCTACAAATGTGTGGCATTTTGGACCACGGGATAATCCTGAACATTTTCTGAAAATTTAATTTTTATACCGATACATGCGTAATTTTTGCAAATATGCCATTTCTTAAAAATATTGCATAGGGGAGGTACCCACCCCCTCTGGAATTCAATAAAATATGTAGCCTGTGTAACTTTTTATAAATTATTTCATTCCGTTTTTCTTTTATTAAAGTCTGTTATGTATTTCTTTGGAATTTTTTATGTACCTATGTGTCTGTTGTTGCTTATTTTCATGATTTTTGAATAAACAATAGAGATGGTTTTTACCGGGTATTTACCCGGTAAATACCCACACGGTGGGTAAATACCCATTTGTGGATATTTATTTGGGTATTTACTATATTGAATGGCAAATACAACATTTTACACCCTATTCTTGGGTTTAGGTTGTAAATTCGTTTCAAAATGGATAGTTTTACAATACTTTAAACTAGTGGGTAAATACTTGGGTAAAAACTCATTAACTGCCGAACCACTTGACGAAGGCTGACAAAATTTGGCTTACATCTTTCTTATGTCAACAGAACTTCTGTCCGTACCACCCGATTTAAGGTATTTTTTACCTATTAGCCTCATTGTACAATCATATTGGCTGAAATTTGGAATAGTGAGTTCTCAATATATAGAAAATATCCTACAAAAATTTGTCAACATGGGTCCACGTTTTCTAATAGCCCCCATACAGGGACGTACGCAGGATTTCATTTCGGGGGGGGCCCAACTTGACCAAAATCCATAAAATTTTAAAATATCGTGTAGGGTTACGTAACGCTATTTTAAAGGTTGTTAGTTGATTTTTATTCATTATTGAGACAAAGTATTTACAATCAATATAGAGAGTTCGCAAAATTTAAGATACAATTTTAAAATTTGTACAGAGTAATATATATTATGCATTAGTTCTTGGATATTTTGAATTGAAAACGAACCATATCAGACCACGTTCGGGTAGTTTGTTAACATTTCCAACCACATTCGCTCATAATTGGCATTTTGGTTTGTAATTTCTGCAGAGAATTGCTGTTGTCTTCGCTTTTAGTATCCGAAGATCTTACCTTAATTTCTAAGAATATCAGCTGTAATATGGCTTTTGGGATTCCTTTTGGTTGAAGTGGTTAAAATAGACCCACGTTTTAATGCATATCGAGATATCGCCCTGTAATTTCAATTCCATTTTTAAAAAAGTTTTTAGTTCGACAAATCTTGGACATATTAACATCAGATAAATCTCTTAATGGTATATGGTATATTGTAATACATGCAGCCGCTAGTGCATATTGGACAGTTGTATCGTATCAAAGTGTATATAACCTGATTAGCCTAATGACTGAGGGTTAAATTACACCTATGCAATAGGAAAAATAGGTAGGCTACATACAATAGGTATGCTACATATAGCAGATTTTAGAGGTATTTGATGCACAACAATAAGTTTTTCTTCATTATTTTCTCCTACTTTTCATGTATGTACTCGTATTCTCAAACTGAGCCCATGTAGGCTATATGTTTCTAGATATACAATAAAAGTGCTTAAAATAACGTCTAAAATAATTAAATCCCGAACGCACATGTTTTGACGAAAAGCGAAAAATATGAATCAATTAATGGTCTGTTTCTCTACGACGCACTGTGGTCGAAATCACTGATCTAGCGGCGCGAAATTAATAACTTGGAAACGAATGGAGATATCTTTCTGAAATTTTGCAAAAACTCAGTCTGTGTCCGTGGGTAATAATGGGCTAAATATGAACCAAATCGGCTAATATTTTGGTATATCCCCCATATAACGGTACCTCCTGATATTCGGCATTTTAAGGTTTTAAGCCATCTTTTCCTTCCAAATTAGTTGCAATTTGATACTTGGGGTTTCTAGTGATCACTAAACCTTTCTAACAAAAATTGTAGACATAGCTGCACGTTTGGGTATAAGCTTTTAAGGTACCTCCCGATTGTCAGTATTTTGGGGGTTTAAAGCTACATTTCCCGGCCAAATTAGGTGAAATTTGGTATTTGGGGTTCCCAGTGGACACAAACATCCTCCACTATAAATTGTGGACACAGACCAAATAAGCTGAATTTTGGCATAGGAGGTTCTCGTTGGTTATAGATCTTCTCCACCAAAAATTGTAAACATAGGTCTACATTTCTATATAGCCCCCATATAACTGTACTGACAGATTTTGGGTATTTTGAGGACTTAAGCTATTTTTCAAGACCATTTATCAGCAAGATTTGCAGCTAAATTGTGGTTATTCGAAATCTAGGTAGTCCAATTTAATTAGTAAAAAAATTGGACTGAACCTCAGTGGACCTTGGTAGTTACGTTCCATTCAACAAAAGTATATTTCACTAAAAACATAAAAAAATTATAATTTTTGAAAATTTATTGCTACATAACTAAGTAACTTCAGGACCCAAAAAAATTTTTTTTAAATTTAACTTACACCCTCCCCTATCAATAAAAAAATAAACTTTGTTTAGTTTTATTACGAATTTATTAAACAATTAAAATTAAACAAATGAAATCAGGTTTTTAGCAAAAATTTTGTTAAAATCGGATGCATCAAAATTTCTTGACAGTTAATAACTGAGTGAATATTTACAACAACAAAAAATTGAAAACCAAATTTTAGTCAGCAGAGTGTCTGTAATCGGTACAATGGAAAACATTTCGCAATTTTATACTTTGATTTTTTGAATTTCGCGCCGCTAGATCAATGGTTTCGACCAGTGTGCGACGATTCGAATACAAAGTCATTCGAACTGCTACCAAACTTCTGTTTTTTGAACAATATTTGAATTGTTTTTATTTTCAATCAATCAAACATTTCCTACAACAACAGGAGTTTGGTAGTAATTCGAACGAATTTGAATTCGAATCGTATTAGAGAAACAGGCCATAAGTCAAGCAAAGACGACAGTTATATGGGGGGAGGTACGGTTATATGGGGGCTATATCAAAACATTGGCCCAGAGACCCCATTTTCAATGATATATATTCTCTTGATATAAGTAAGATTTGAGCCAAATTTTGTCAGCCTACGTCAAGTGGTTCGGCAGGTAATGAGTTTTTGCCCAACACTTGGGTAAATACTCGGGTATTTACCCACTTCTTTAAAGTGTTGTAAAACTATTCATTTTGAATCGATTTCATAACCTAAACCCAGAAATAGCGTCTAAGATGTTGTATTAGCGATTCAATATAGTAAATACCCAAATAAATACCCACAAATGGGTATTTACCCAATTTACCGGGTATTTACCCATTGGGTATTTACCCACTGTCCATCTCTAATAAACAACCACCATTATTTAAAAATGTGTGTATATGTTACAGATATCCAGTGAGCGCTTATTGACAGCAAGGTGGGCATACATTTCAATGTGTTTTACATTGAAATTTACGCTCCCTTGCTCTCAGTAAGCGCCCACTGTTTGTTTTTGTGGTTTTTTGGTTTGTATTTGTTTGCACTCAAACATATAATTTGTTTGTACCCAAACATATATTTGTTTGCAGGACCCAAACATATATTTGTTTGCAGGACCCAAACATATGTTATGTTTGGGACTGCTTGCAAACAAATATATGTATGTTTGTTGCAAAATATTTTTGGGAAAATGTTAGATGGTCCTTTTTTCTGTTTGTATATTCCCTGACAATTTTAGGAAAATCGGTTCAGTAGTTTTTGCAAAAAAAACTTTAAATTAAAAATTTAAATTGAAATGAAAATTAGAAAAAGTGGGCGCGGTAAAATTTTCTTTCCATAAAAACCTAAGTTGGGTTATAACGACATTTGATTTTAATTCATAAAGATAAAGATGTGCATTCCCTGAAAATTTCAGAAAAATCGGTTCAGTAGTTTTGTAGGTGTAACGTATTTTAAAAAGTAGTCGTGGTCAAGTCTTTGGTTCCTAAAAACAAGTAGGTAAGATCGGAGATACAACCACAATTGTCTCGCAAATTAATTTCCAAACATTCGTAATTATTTTAAATATAGCATTTTTAAAAAATAGATTATAGGGGAAGTACCCCGCTTCCTCCGAAACTAAATTTGTAGCCTATTTTCACCGGGGGCCATCCCTGAATATTCCATGGCAATTTCAGGAAAATCACTTCAGTAGTTTTTTTTTAAAAAGATTAAAAATGAAAATTGAAAAACTGGGTGTAGAAGTGGGCGTATTAAAATTTTCTTTGCATAAAAATCTTAGTTGGGTTATTGCGAATATTTCAAAAATAGAATTATCCAAATCGGTCCAGCCATTCTCAACTGATGCCATTACCAACGAACGACATTTGATTTTTATTTATACAGATTACTATGTAACAAGAGTTTCGAATTCATGTAGGCCTACAAAATGTTGTTAGAGGAATCTTCTCAATGATTTCAAGAGCTCTGAGTGCTCTGATACCATGATTTGCTTAACCAACCCATAACATGAAGTTATTTAAAAGAAAGGTACAACAAATTGAAATTAAATTTTTTTATCAGTGTGATCTACTAAAAAAATCGAAAATATTAAATTTTATACTACAGAATTTTCATCCGCATATTTTAAATTATAGATTTTTTGGTAGCAGACGATAAATACAACTCCTACTTTTTCATAATCATTTTGCCATTTTCAGCAGCTGCAAACAATTACTCAACTTAACATCGTTGAAACAAAAATGTTTACTCCCATGTAAAAATAAAAGAAACGAAAAGCACACACGGTTTTTGGCAATGTTTTTTGTTGGTGTATATTTAAGGAAATATTATTATCATTACACTTGGCATAGACCGAGAACAATGCCAAATTGGCAGTAATACGACGAGTACAATTTCGTTCTTTTTTAACCATTCAATACCACTGCTGGTGATACAAGTAAGCAGGCTTTACATGTAGACCTTACAAGAAACATTTGCTGTTCATATGGCAAAGAAAAAAAGTCCAAACAAAACCCTAGCCAAATGGGCCAAAATGTGAATGAAATGCGTCGTCGGTCGTTACGACAAAGGGAAAGTGTGTGGTTGTACGAAACACACTCGACAACTCAATAAAATAAGCTTTATGACCGAAAATGTAGCAAATCTTAAAAAAAGTACCAAGCAATGAACATTCCCATAGATGCGGCATTTTAACACAACAGCTCGGAAGGTAGCATACTTGCACAGTCCTTACCACACAAACACACAGCAAAATAATCCCTTAACTACATAACAATGATACCCTTCCTTCCTTTCCACCTCTGCCCTCTTCAAAACTCACACAAATAATCAAGTATCTGCTGGGGCGAAATCTTTAGTTAAAACATCTCCTCAACATCTAACAAGAAGAAATGTGAAACCTTTTGTGAAAAAAGGAACAACCTTTTGTTATTTGGTCGTGCAACATCAGTTCCGAGATGTAAACAGATGTTGTGTATTCCATACAAAGCTGTCCTTTCGTTGAAAATGAAGGGGGATGGACCATCAATTTGTTGGGTCTTGTTGTATGAATTGCTTCGTTAGAGAATTGAGGCAATGCCAGTCAGTCTATTATTGACTGGGTGTGTGTGTATGTGAATGTTGGTAAAATATCCCAGATAGCATTTAGAAGACTGTTTTGTCAAAAATCACATTGAGGAGTCTTTTTAGAGTCCTTTTGGTGATCAAAAATTGATTAAGTCGCTTGTGTGATCAGAAAGGGACTCGAAAGTGACTCCCTGTAATGATTAAAAAGAGTTCAATTTAAAATACAACAACAAATGTGTAGCAATCACAAATAAATCATTGAGGTGTTTAAAATGTGACAATTTTTTGTTATTTATTGTCACATTTTGATCATCTGGAAGATTGAAAAATGCTTAATCAAAAAAGGGTCATACAGGTGTTTGAAAAGTGATTATAATTATGTATACTCTGATCATATTTTGAACAGTTAGGTGATTAAAAACTGATTGCTTTGTTTTATTTTTATTTGGTTGTAAATAAAAAAATAAAATTCTCATATACACTTTCTACAAAATTTTGATATAAATGTAACGTATAATATTAAAGGTACAGACAAACACAACACAACAGGTTTTGCCAAGTGAAATGAAGAAGCAGTATTCTAACCACCAAGCAACATAAAGGATAATTAAAAGACATAACAAAGCAGAAAAGACTATAAAACAAAGGAAAGAAACAAAGAAGAATAAAAAGAAAATTTTTTTTAATTTATTTCGTCTAACAAAAAGACTCATAAATGACTCCCTAAAGACTCATAAATGATTATAAACATGACCCTAAAAAGACTCGAAAAAGGGTCCGAAATTAATCAACAAAACACCAATAAATGATTGAAATACGACTCGAAAAAGACTCATTTGTGATTTGTTTAGAAGAGTCGCCTGAGGTTATGTTTTCCTACCGACAAAGGAGTCATTTATGCTCAGAAAATGAGCTCATATTCTAGCTGTTTAATCGTGCAGTCGGATCAAAAAAGACTCGAATTTGATTAAAATTTTCAAAAAATGCTGACTGGGATTGGGAGTATTTTTTATTGGTTTTTAGGTGTTTTTGTTTTGCAGAAATCGATTTGCAATAATTTTGATTTTTTTTCTGTTGTTGTTCTAGGTCGTTGTTGTTTTTTGTGTGTTTGCATTCGTTGTAGCAAAAGAAAGGAAAGTTTACAATAAGTTTTGCTTACAATTACTTTAGAGTTTACTTTGTAAAGAAAGCGTGCATAGCGTACTGCTTGTAATGAACAATTTTATTAACTGGGGTTCCCAGTTTAACCACTGCCTGAGAGTTAGGGAATGATGGTAAAAAAAAATGAGAAAAAAAATCAAAAAAAGTATCTGGACCTCAAGAAGACTGGGAGCCATAAGGAGCTAGCTTCAGACGGTTGGGGGGTTCGGGTCCCCTTGACGTCACAGACCCTACTCTCTACATAAACAAAATTATTTATATAGACTCCCATTATTAATAAAAAAAGAAACAGTAATCTGGAAAAAATACCACCGAGCTATTTATTATATTTAACAAATGTGTTGCCCTAAAAGGCATGACCCCCAAAAAGGAAAAAAAAAATTAACTATCGTGCATCTCCATTCGAAAACAAATGATTCCTGATGGTCTGGAATCAAAGCCTCAATACCCTGCCCAACCTTGGACTTAATGGCCGAATGATATTGATAAGTCCCCTAATGCAAACTAATGTCGCCTACTTTTACATCCCGGCCGTAAAATTAAAAAAATGTTCTTACAGATTCATATTCAAATCCAAATTAAAAGTTGGAATTCATTTATTTATAAACATTGCAGATATGTTTGTATTTTTGTAATAATGATCATAAAAAAAACGGGTTGCTTTAATCGTATGGAAGTAATACTCAGAATACGATGATGAAGTTAAACAACCAAAAGTGACAAGATGAATATGATAATTAAGTTGTAGTTTTGGAATTAGCTATTAGGGGTATTCCGTTGAACTGTAAGTGTTGTTCAATGATTGTTGCTTCTTTATTATAACAACCAATGCAAAACGCCAATATTAACTAGGAAACTTGAAATAGATTTTACCTTGAACAAAAATAATTAATTTGCATTGTTGTTGAATACAAAGTTATCTAAACCTTTTTCTTTATGGTCTATAGGAGGACTTCATCAAAGTTCTATTGCGAAGCAACAAAGTTAACAATTTCAGTTCCACTGATACTACCGAAAAAAATTTTAAAGTTTTAACATTTGGACATTGGAATTCATGTTATTTAGTTAAAGGATATAATATAAATTTATGTTATTTGGTTTTATGGCATATCAAGGCAAAATATAAATATAAATCGTATGCGTTTTGACTTACCACATTAATTTGTCTTGTTAGAACAACGTCGAGGCCTCGAAGATTTCATTGTAGACGTTTGTGGTTGCTAAAAAGTGATCAGAAATTTTGCTGCAAATATGCCACACCAATTTTAGAATTCTTACGCAATAAGTCTTACGGCTACTTAATCTAGAGGGGCAGTGAATACTTTAGCAAGCTCGTAACTGGCTTGATTAAAGTCTTGAAGTAGCGACAATTTGGTGTGTAAATCCGAGTGTTGTAAAGTGGTGAAGATAATGAGGGTAAGCTATCCGGCTTATACCGTCACAGGTAATATCAATAAGAATTGAGGTTTTGAGTTGTACAAACTTGAGGTTAGGTTTATTTGGACATCTTATGCGGCTCAAAAAATATCTGGCTTCCCCGTGTTTATATGGGGTAACACAATCCACTGATCAATCCAATAGTTAGTTATTTGGCATAAAATTAAAATTCAGCCTCTGATTATTTTCCTGTGCACAGCCCGCTAGTTTTGGTGCAGGTCACCAAATCAGGGTTTGGGCATGAACACAATTTGCTCGCAAGCAGGCTATCAACAAAAAAATGTTACCAAAATAAATCACAGAATTTTTTACAAAAAGTAGGAATTTTACCTGTGCCAGAAATATATGAACTGAATTGTTCGATTTTGCTCAAGGTAATGTTCGTCTGGGTTTTCAGAAGTTGGTGATATACACGGTTATAAATTTTTCCAAGGTATCACAATATAAATGTTCCTTTATAAATATCGTTGCAGATTCACTCCAAAGGTTTCTTGTTGATAATTATTTTATTTGGTTATAAGTGGAAATATATTATGGAGGCCCGCGACAAATAAATGCCGAATTGACGACGTCTTTATTTAATTAACAAAAGACAACTTTCATTTGACTTTGAACAGATTCACTTCTTAAACAATGTATGTATCAAACGATTACCACAACCCAAAAGAACGATACGATTTTGCAGATCACTTGGTTGACCATTGCTCACCCTCTGTGGGAACAGATAGGGGTAAAAGAGAAAAAAAAAATTCACCACTCTTCAGTCTTCATGGGAACATAAGAAATCGAACCTTTTACGGTTATCTTCCCGGACTTTGATCTTTTAGTGTTCTTCATTCTACCGAAAATCAATGCTAGAAACATGATTAAGCATTGCTAAAGTGCAAACAAGAATAAAATAACTTGATCTCAAAAATATGTTAAAGATAAAACATATTTCAATCCGAGCTAGGGCTCGAACCCAGGCTCACTGGATTACAACGTCACAACGCTACCCCCTAAGCCATTGCTTGGTCTTGTTACAGTAGAACAGGTAGAGAGCATAGCATACTCAACCGACTACTGCCTCTACCAATGCATATGGGTGGTGTAAACATTCGATCTGTTACGATCATGGAACAGCCAAGCAAAGAGTATTGTAGACAATAGGGTAGAGCAAAGCAACAATTCAAAAAGAGTAGGTGTAAGCGGGGTTTGTATGTGTGTTTGATCAATATTGTAAAGCAACGGTCGCGAAGATAAAAATAAGGCAAAACAACAAAAGAGGGAAGAATAAAGCATAAGGTACAATTAGGAGGAGATGATAGTGGGCTGATCTTTGCCTTACCCAGCGAACTATTTTGGTAATGAACTGGGAAAAAAAATATTGAGGGGTTTACCGTCATTACAAACCGGGTAATATTGATCCTTTGGATGACAATATTACCAGGCGCATTTTGATGTATTAAGGACGGATGTCTTTTGCATGGTAAGTGCCGGTAGAATTACCTTCTACATCTTTTAGGATGTAATAGTTAGTTCCCACCTTCGAGTGTACTACAGCCTTTACGAACAGAGGCGAAAGTTTCGCGTTGAAATTGTTTGAGGCACTGCTCTGGGCAAAATTCCGCCTAAATACGGTTTGTCCAACGGTATACGAAATAGGTCGGGTACGCAGATTATATTGATTCCTGTTGGTATCGTAGGCTTCTGCTATATTTTTCCTCAGCTCTTTTCGGATAAGGCTTAGTTGATCCTCTCGACTTAATTGCATTGTTGGCTCGTCCAACAAGCCAATATTTCTGAGCAGTTGATAAGAATCGCCGTGTGTAATCATGTTTAAGCCAAAAGTGGCAAAGTATGGGGAATGTTTGATGGCCTGATGAATAGAATTCCTCAGGGCGCAACTAATGGTTGAAATGTTCTCATCCCACAATTTGTGGTCTTGCCTCAAATATGATCGAATTCCCGCAATAATCGACCTGTTGACCCTCTCCGAAGCGTTCGACTGTGGTGAGTACAACGCTGTATAAACGTGCTTAATTCCGAGTTTAGTCAGGAACGCTTTAAACTCATTTGCTCTAAATTGTGAGCCGTTGTCGCTGACTAAATACTCAGGAACGCCATACAGGTGGAATATGTGCTCCAAAAGGTATTTTTGAATACTGGATGAGTTGAATTTTCGGAGAGGGCACAACCAATGATATTTGGTAAGATGGTCTAACACTATAAAGAGACCAATGTGGCCGTTCTTAGACCTGGGATAGGGTCCAAGAAAGTCCACATATAGTCTTTGGAATGGTCTGGTGGTATGCACTGGCTTACCCATCTCTGGCTTGAGTACCACGTTGGGAGGCTTCGATCCCTTACACACCTCACAATCCCTCACAAAGTTCCTGACATCGGACAGTAGACCGGGCCAATAGAAATTCCGCCTAATAAGTTCTACTGTCTTATGCATGCCACCATGGGCTGCTATGGGGGAATTGTGAAAACGTTTAATAATGCTTTCTCTGAGATTCTTAGGAATCCAGAGCTTCCAGGCACTTTCCTCTTGCTGCAAATCGCCAGAGTAGTGCTCAGTACGGATGTAGACATATGGGTCGATTATTTTCAGATCCGGATATTTGCAACTATTCCCTGAGATTTTGGCCTTTAAAGATTCGTACTCTGGGTCTTTAAAACATGGTGACGAGAGGTCAACTTCCGGCTCCGCAAGCTCCAAAGCGGA
The DNA here is from genome assembly GCF_047663935.1 of Musca autumnalis. Classification (NCBI taxonomy): domain Eukaryota; kingdom Metazoa; phylum Arthropoda; class Insecta; order Diptera; family Muscidae; genus Musca; species Musca autumnalis. Next base: position 90,494 of record NW_027411946.1, read on the forward strand.
AATATCCACTGGAGGAATACGAGACAACGCATCGGGCACCACGTGATCCTTTCCCTTACGGTGGCTTATGGTGAACCTATAGGGCTGTAATTTGAACACCCACCTGGCCAGCCTGCCTGTAAGGTCCGGTTGACTCATAAGCCACTTTAAGGAGGAATGATCCGTGATGACCTCGAAGTCTTGAAGCTCCAAGTAACAGCGAAAGCGTTTGATAGCTTCTATGGCAGCTAAGCATTCCCTTTCGGTTACGCTGTAGTTTCGCTGTGCCGTATTCAATTTTTTCGACATGAAGGCTATTGGCCTTTCTTCGCCATCTTCATCGAATTGCACAAGGACTGCACCAATACCATAATCCGATGCATCACAGTGCAAATAAAACTTTTTCTTGAAATTTGGATTAGCAAGAACGGGAGCGGTGGTCAGACGTTTCTTCACTTCCTCAAAAGCCTCGTTGGCTTCTGAAGTCCACTTAAACTTTTTCTTGGAGGACAAAGTCTCCGTGATAGGAAAAGTAAGCGAAGAAAAATTTTCGATGAAACGTCTGTACCAACCAGCTAAACCCAAGAATCCACGGACTTGTTTTATGGTTTTTGGTACAGGCCATTGTGCAATTGATTGGACCTTTTCAGGGTCCGTCTGTATGCCCCCATTACCAATGACATAACCCAAGTATTTAACCTGGGTCACACAGAATTGGCATTTCCCTATGTTTAAGGTCAAATTGGCCTTTTTAAATTCTTGGGCGATTCGGACGAGAATTGAGACGTGAGTAGAGAAATCTTCACTTATGATAACCAGGTCGTCGAGGTACCCGAACACGCAATGCCTTAGGTCTGGCGGAATAATCTGGTCCATCAGGCGACACATTGTTTGTGGTGCTGTGCACAGACCAAAAGGCATTACAGTGAACTGGTACAACGGACGACCCGGTACCGTAAACGCTGTAAGGGGTTTAGATTTCTCATTCAGTCCAATCTGCCAATATGCGTCTTTGAGGTCAAGTTTGGTTATGATATTAGCTCGCGGCAAGCGAGCGAATATGCCCTCAATGCTGGGAAGCGGGTAGGCATCCTTAGCTGTAACTTGATTGAGTCTCCGTGCATCTAGACAAAGTCGAACTTTGTTAGGCTTGAGTACTAGACGCATCGGAGAACTCCATGGAGATGACGAGGGTTCGATTACCCCAAGAGCGAGCATTCTATCGATTTCCTGGAACATGAGGTTCTCTACAGCGGGGGAAACCGGATAGAAACGCTGCTTAACGGGTTTAGCGTCCCCTACGTCAATCTCGTGCTCAATCAAGGTTGTGCGGCCCAAGCCTTGCTTAGAAAAATCAGGGAATAACTGGATTATACAATCAAGTTGCTTCTGTTGGGTATTAGTCAAAGGATATTTTTGGGACTGATTTTGTAAATCAACCGTAAAAAGGCTATTTACATCCTTTTTTGGAATTTGAAAATAATTATGGGAATCTTTTTGGTACATATTTGGGTCATTGGTAATGGCTGGTTCAAAGAGTTCTGGAGCCAAATTAAAAGCTCTCCAGAAATCTAGCCCTAAGATAACTCTTTGAGTTATTGAGGGGACAATAAGCATTCTTAACTGCCGAGTTTCATTGCGGAATGTCACATCAACATCCAAGAAACCAAGAGTTTTTTGTATGGTGCCGTCAGCAGTTTTCACTCCTGATTTATTTGGCACAAATTGGTCAAAGACAGAGAAATCTTCAAGAGCCAAATTGGACCCGATGCAGGAGACATTTGCTCCGGTGTCCAAAAGGCCACATTCCGTAAAGCCTAAAAATTGTATTTTAGCATAATATCTCTTATCCCTCGCGTTTGTTATTATGGATGAGATGACATATTTATTTGTCAGCTTTCTCCGTTTAAAATATGACCTTAATCGTATAGTCGATCGTTTGGGATGTCTTTTAGGGGTACTGTTTAAAGAATGTATTTGGAAAATTTGGTTACGTAAAGTCATATAATTTTTAAAACGTTCGTGATAGGGCCGAATGGGCCATAAGGTTTTTGGTAAGGTATTACCATCTCTTGACGTACGTTTTAAAATTGTTATGGGAGTAGACAAATTTACGGTTGTTTCGGAGGAGGATTTTGTCGTGGGAAGTTTTTTGAGATCCCCAACTTTTTTTCCGAGCATCGAACGCACTGTGGTTTATACACATTTTTAGTGCCGCAACCATAACAAAACACTGTGCGCTGTTGCACACAGTCGTCCCAGAAGTGTCCTGTTTGGTCACAATTCCAACACTTAGGAGGATTAGAGCTATAGTTGACAGCCTCAACACGAGCTTCTCCGTTTGGATTTGAAGGCAGTTCTTCGGAAAGGTCCAATTCAGCTACACTTCTCCTAGGGGCTGAATTTGGAGTAAATTGAGGTTTGAGTGAGAGACTCTTACGATAGAATTCGTCAGCAAATAATTTCTCCCGTCTTTGGACTAGATTCCTAAGGTGAGCAATAGTGAACACTGGCACATATAATAATTCATGACGAATTTCTGGCCTTAAGTTCCTCACCAAAATTTCAACCAATTCCTCCTCAGGCAATGGTTGATCTAGTCTGTCGACAATAGCACAAACGGAGTCGTAAAAAGCTTCAAAGTTTTCACCAGGTTTCATCTTTCGATTCCTGAGTTCTTCTTTGATTTCGTATTTAGACCGCATATCTTTAAATTGGCATTTTAGTGCCGCACAAAAAGAGGTCCACTCTATGGAGTCCACCTGTTTGTGGTACCTCCAATACCACTCCCTGGCTTTCCCTGTCAAAAGAACTGGGAGATTTTTGCATATGACACTAAAATTATTTTCAAAATGTTCCTGTGTCAAAGATCTGATTCGATACAGGAACTCTTCGACTGTAAGACCAGTACTGGAACCGTCAAACTTTACATTCCAATTTTGTATAATAGCGGTCAATTTTTCCGGCCGTGAAGAAAAAATTTGATCAATTTGACTAGTACTGTGCCTACGACTATTTAAGTTTTGTTGATGTACGTTTGCGTCAAACTCACTATTATAAGACCTAGCGACTGGTGCTTCTTCAACTCCCCTTTGTTGAGGGTTGGAAGGAGGATTTTGATGTAAATTTAAATTTTTCAAAAGTTTGGCCATATTTTTCTCAATCATGGCGTTGATTTTCGAATAATCGATTTTTCCCATATTTTGTGATGGGGGTTTGGAGGGATTACCCGCAACACAGTTTTGAGCTGCTATCTGTTTTGAACCAATATTGCTCAGGGGAGAATATGGTTCGTTGACATCTATTAAATTTTCACCAAGTGGTTTGGGAGTCCCATCAAGGTCGAAATTTTCTGGAAAAAGGGTTTTGCTGAGGTTTCTAGTAATAGGCCGATTGGCCATTGCACCCCGAGCTTTTCCTCGTACAGCTGGAAGTTTTTTGTAGTTTTTCTGTGTTTGAGTGGATACTTCCTCAGAAGTATTATTGGTGGTGTTAGCATTACCATTGTATTTAAGCAAATCTGCCAGCTCACATGGGAGCTTACAATGCGGACATTCTGCCGACGTCGACAGAGCTTGTTCCACGCAAATACGATGGAAAATATGACCACATGTTTGTATGTTATAGCATTCCTGAGAATCGAAATACATAAATTCATCACAGATGCTACAACTTGGTTCACTTTGAACAAGAGATTGTGCTCCAGCGGTGGAGCCAAAAGGATGGGGAGGACTACGCTGAGTCATTTTAATCTATAAATTCCAGTGCTTTAAATAACGTTGGCGGCAAAGAGAGAAAAAATATAAAATTTTCCCTTACATAAATTTCTCCGAGGGTGTTAATCTGATTTTTTTTTTTTTAATTAAAAAAAAGCAATTCACAATACTAATTTTACGGTTATCCGGGGATGTAACAGTAAAGTAAGACGACATTTTTTTGATGGAAACACGATAGATATATAACACTGAATCGGGCTATGGTGAGATTACATCCTATCTACTCCTGCAATATTTTGACAAACAAGCCTTCAGTTTTCTCCTCAAACCAACTATTTTCTATGGACTTTATAATGCCATGAGCGAAAATAAAGTATATCCTATAGAATATAGGAGGCTCATTTCTTAGTCAAAAAAATATCACGATCGTGGAAGGAGCTAATCCCTAACAAAATTATAGTAATGATTTGGTCTAATAGAATTCGTATCGAAAGCAACATCAGATATTTTCCAGGTCTATGTACCGAAACCATCAGCAAATAGAACATCCGCAGAAGTCTAACATTTATTCAGATAAGCAATTCTATCAGAACAAACCCCCTACTACCACCTTTATTGTATTTGAAATCTACATTTTGATTGGACTATTGAATAGGGCTCAAGAGAAACCTGAGAATTAGATCCTCTTTCACCTAAAACTTGGAAAAGTAACGATACCACATTATCGCAATTTCTTGCTAAAATGTCGGCTTTTCCTTGGCATAAATATGACTTGCATATTATTCCAAATTTATACTCTTGTTTTCCAAATTTTAGGGTCATTTTTGCCCCACGATGGGCGCCATTTATTTATGTAATGAACAATTTTATTAACTGGGGTTCCCAGTTTAACCACTGCCTGAGAGTTAGGGAATGATGGTAAAAAAAAATGAGAAAAAAAATCAAAAAAAGTATCTGGACCTCAAGAAGACTGGGAGCCATAAGGAGCTAGCTTCAGACGGTTGGGGGGTTCGGGTCCCCTTGACGTCACAGACCCTACTCTCTACATAAACAAAATTATTTATATAGACTCCCATTATTAATAAAAAAAGAAACAGTAATCTGGAAAAAATACCACCGAGCTATTTATTATATTTAACAAATGTGTTGCCCTAAAAGGCATGACCCCCAAAAAGGAAAAAAAAAATTAACTATCGTGCATCTCCATTCGAAAACAAATGATTCCTGATGGTCTGGAATCAAAGCCTCAATACCCTGCCCAACCTTGGACTTAATGGCCGAATGATATTGATAAGTCCCCTAATGCAAACTAATGTCGCCTACTTTTACATCCCGGCCGTAAAATTAAAAAAATGTTCTTACAGATTCATATTCAAATCCAAATTAAAAGTTGGAATTCATTTATTTATA